>NC_061513.1:353357352-353454369 GCF_022539505.1 Lolium rigidum | reverse complement strand
TTTGATGTTCTATATCTAGTTTGCTATCAGCTTGTTGCTTATCTTTCTTAGCATAGTTGTTGGTGCGCATAGGCAAACCCTAGTTTGTAGGCTTTGTGCTTAACAAGTAAAACATATTTTTATTCCGCCTTGTTAAGCCCTAAAGTAGAAGTTTTATAGCTCGCCTATTCAACCCCCCTCTAGGCAACATCCTTGTAAATTCAGAGAGAGATTCATACTTGTAAGATTAGGGATTGAAACCTCTAGTTCATCTTGGGGTGTATTTGATTTGCTCTTCACTTATTGTGGCTTGCTACGGTAATATCGAGATGAACTCCATTTACATTGCTTTGATATAATTATGATATTCTCCTCTTATGTGTGAGTAGATCCCATTGGCATGGAAGATGTAGGGTATTTGTGAGATGTGATGTGCCAATTTTATTCCATCCATTTGCGAATTTATGATTAAGATGATTATATATCAGTATGAATGTCTATGTGCACCTAAAGTTGTTATCTAATTTAAGGGCCACATAACATGATCTCAAGAACTCATAGACATGAACTTGTTTGATAGTGAATCAACGACCCCTGAGTAACACGGCCGATATCAAAGAGGATCTAGCAATACTCGAGGAATCACAAGGAACCACCAAGATTAAAGCTTAATAGATGCGCTCATAATTTTAAAAACCGGACCAGTGACCGAACCGGTGTGGCTCTCGGTTCATGGTTCACTCATCCAACCACTGGTTCACTCGGTTCAGTAGCTGGACCGGTAATTAGAAATTAATTATTATTTTTAGTTATATAATAGCGAAATAGCGATCAAATAGGATGTCTTCCGTGTTCTTATCACAAAACTAGCTCGGGCTAGGTGGTTACATCGTACAGGAGAAGCTCATGCACTCAACCCGCACGACCACGGTTTGATTCCCAACGCCCGAGCGTTTGTTTTACCGCTCGCGACCTCAGATATTTCTTCTGACCGGTTGGACCAACCTCCGGTTTCCTTTGGTTTGGTTGAAAACCGGCGGTTCGACCACAAAATTCCCGGTTCACTTCCTTGTCCGGTCCAGTGCACCTAAAAGACCGAGGGAGGCGCTGGTTCCAGTTTTTTCCGGTCGGACCGCCGATCCGGTCCGGTTTTTAAAACTATGGGTGCGCTGACCATGACTTTGGTAAAAGGTAGAAGGATTATTGGAGGAAGATGAAATCTACCAAGAGGAGTCTTTATCTCTTTTGGGTTGCTTGCCTTCTCATATATAAATAGGAAGAATCATATTAACTTATCACATTTATTCCGCTAGGCACATTCACTATCACCATGAACTCAATCCCCCCGCTCTTACCTTTACATATGCAGAAACTCGTTTACTTCTTAATAGTTGTTTACTTTTATGCACTTTACTTTATTGCATTTTCAACACTTCAAAACCCCATCATTTACATTCACTATTTTCCATTTCAATTCTTCCAGTCAATCAACCTAATACTTGTGACATCTTGGGTGCGACAGAAACACCGCAGATAAACATCCTCCTACGATCCTCGTTGGGACACGATATAAAAACCGGAAATAATAATTCCACGAAAACATGCCCTGTGTTCTTGTAGGCCATCACTCCACCCAAGCCAAGGAGGAGTGGTGATGTCGATGACGTCGATTTCCCCTTCACCGAAGGCACCGGAGCAGTAGGATCTGCTCTCTCCTAGAGTAGGAGAGGACCTTCGCCTCCGCCTCCGCTTCAATAAATCTCGTGAAAAATATGGCTTAGGTTTTTGGGCGAAACGGAGGCTCTGGTATAAAAGGGGGCCCGAGACGATGCCCGAGGCTCAAACGAGCCTAGGTGGCGCGCCTAGACATGTTGGGTGCGCCACCTAGTTCCGTTTGGTCCTCGTGGCCTCCTTCGCATACTTCTTTCGCTCACGGTCTTTCTTCATGTGAAAACTGATCAGGTAAATTTCCTCGGTTTTTAGGTGTCTAGAAGGTCCCTGAAACAATAAAAAAGGAGATTTTCTTCCTGCCAGGAATTAAATACCAATGAAGGGGAGTTGGTAGGAAAGTTCCAGAAATCAACTAAAAATGCATATATATATATATATGAAAACTAAACATATATGTAACAATAATGATGATGTAAACTGCACGTATGATGATGGCTACTAGCAACGCCAAAAACATCTTGATACGTTGGGACTCCAAGTGTAGAGTGTTGTATCAAGAGAGTATCTTCCCCACAAGGGTGACTCGAGGGTTTATATGGAACTCTCGGGGAACTTGATGAAAGAGTGCACTCATCTCTCTTCTTCAAGCAATCATGCAGGTAAAGTAAATGCCTTGTGTCCCCAACTCCACCGTGTGGTTGTCAAGCACAAGATTTCGCGTAAGTAAATAACACAAGTAGAAATAAAAAAAAGTAAAAAACTAAACTAGATAAGATAAGATAACTAAGTAAAAACTATAAAGAGGTTGATTGTTTTTGGTGTTTTTGATGCAAATAATAAAAGTAAATATTTTTTTATTTTCGGATTAAAATAGTGCAGCAAATAGAAAACAATGTAAAAGCAATATAAAGGTGTTTTTTATGATAAAAAGTGGACCGGCGTTCATGAGTTCACTTGACTATTCTCTCGTAAAGTTGTGGTGGACAAAAAGCAATTCATCAATGAGATATGAATGTGCAGATAATATTATATGTAAGTTCAGAATTAATATGGGCATCACGTCCTAACATAGAGATGATGCAACACCGCTCTCTTATACTCCACAAGAAAGAAACTTCATCAATCTTGTATTAAGAACTAATAGAGCATAGCAATAAGTACCGTGACATGAAGTTTGAATATCAAATATGCTACCTTGAACAAACGAGATCATCATTGCAGTCACATGATGAACATAGCACATGCATTCACTTTATCCCTAGTGAGGTAGCAAAAGAAAGGCAAAGCCATAATAGATCTTGAACATATTGTCATTATCCAATCGCTAAAACCATGCTACTACATCTAACACACACATCACCCCACACACGCTATTGCATAGATGTTTGATCAGAACATAAACTTAAGAATGGGGTACATAATATGCATCTATAAATACATCTCACCATATAATAAGATCAAATCTCATAAAACCTCATGTCAATTTGACTCCGTATAGGTCTCTCAAAGTGAAAAATACACAAAACAGGGTTTTTTCCTATTTTGCAACATTATAAACCAAATAAAGGGGATCATTGGTAAATCCCGATAAATCAATGTAAAACATGGTATTATCATCATATAAGTTGCAAATATATGGGAATTTAATATGATAAAGACAAAGTTCATGTATGCATTTTACATGCATCAACATCCCCAAGCTTAACCTATGCTCGTCCCGAGCAGGAAGGTGGCAAAACTAACATGAACTTTGGAGTTCATAATATATAGCTTCTAAATTATCATGCAAAGTATCACAAGGTTCAGTTAATAAAGAATGATAATAAGTAATATGAACTCATCAAGTGATAACTCTTACATTCTACATAGCATGCATAAAAGTAAATAGCATTGTAAATAACATGAATGATAACCATTATGAATCCTATGGAATTGTTGGAAGACTTTGTCCTCTCCTTTTCAGGAATATTTCTTTTGACTCTTGAATGCAAGCAAGTAAGCAAGGAATGTATGTGCTAAACCTCCAACCAAATAAAAAGTAGAGCGCATAAAACATGGTTTTGAGCTATGCAATTCATATCAACAATAATAATAAGGATGGGGTGCCAATTATCTCATGTATGATGATATCTTTGTGTCATGAGTTTGACCTCTTATGATTAAGTGTTGCCTCATTTTCTTGAATGATAAGGACTACACCTGTCGTTTGACAAATTCGGGTTACCAAGACCTTTCAACATACATGTTTCAACCAAGTATCGCAATGGGTTACCTTCATACCGCCCGTACAAAGTACTAAAGGAGATGTTCATCTCAACTATATATAGGCATCCATATCAGGACAACATGAACAACAGATGTTGAGCATCCTCTCTAACTCTCTCTCACTCTTTTCTCATACACTTTATTTTGTTTTCTCATACTCTTTTTTTCACACAACTCTTTTTTTCACACAACTCTTTTTTGATCTTCCTATTGAGGATGCTCGTTGCTGAAACTTCCACCATGATTAGGCATAACTTCGGTTAGCGGCCCATTTCTCTTCTCTAACAATGCATGCCTACTTTCTTAAAATAACTGCCATTCATTCCACAAGAGATAGCCATCAACAAAACACAATAAATGATGATCAACGCAGGGTGCAATACCCCGAAAAGTGCAATGTTGAAAGACTTCCACAGTACACATGGTTACGGTCTAGCTCATTACTCATAATCAGTCAAACCAACAACATGCATAGTGGTATTTCCTACCAAACTTTCTTATGAGCTTTAAATTACACAAAAAGAAAATTTTGAAAAGGTTGGAGGCAAAACACACACTACTTGGAATAGCAAGTGCTATGTAAGTAGATATGATAGACATTTGATTTGAGTTGAGCTTGGAAAAAAGTCTATGCTTGTGTAAGAATTCAAAGTTTTTGGCTAGCAAGAGGTCTAAAAGCATCATCAAACAATGATCTTTAAAATTAAACATCTATTTATACTAGTAATAAGTAGCACTTAATAAGGTGAATAACAAATAAACACTCAATAGAGCATGTGAAACTAGAGATACAATACATAAAATAAATTTCAGCTTTTAGGCATTCCTCATTTTCTTTTAAAAGCATGCAACTTATTTTACTTTGAACATTCAGAGATAAAGAGTTTGGTCCAGTAGCTCATGCATATGCATTATAACCAATCAATATGATGGTCCTAAAACAAAACAAAACAAGACACAAATAAAACAAGGACGTTTCAAGTTTTTATGAAAAATCTATGTTGCTTAAAAAATAGAGTTTAGAGGTGCTCAAACCAGGAATTTTATAATGAGTCCAATGGGGTTGCATGGGCATCCCCAATTTTATGATATTCATCATACTTGAATCATCTTAGTTTGATATTCTTCCATTTCCTGTGAAAAAACTTCAACACAAACTTTTCTTCCCATTCTTTTCAATGGGTGACATTAGAGGTAAAAAGAAATCATGCTTGCTGCTATTTTACTCAAGAACAAAATTATATCTTCATCATGAACCAGAGATCACATAATGTTCTACTCATTCTAGCATATCAAAAGATCTAAGTAAAAATCATTTTTACACTCAAAAGAATGGATTTGACAAAGCAAGGCAGAATCTATCCAGAATTTTTGCTACAAACAAACCGAAATTTTAGTATGACTTAGACACCTCAAAAAATTAAGCCAATTTACGTAAAAATATATGATGAAAATTTGAAGCTACATCATTAATATAAAAGTTTTAGGAGCTACCAATAAGGAGAAAAAATCATGCACTAAAAAGTGTAGCGCTGAAATCAGCAACTCCATATTTGTTTAGAACTTTAAACATCCAAATGGGTAAAAACTTGATACTTTATTTAAAAACCAGAGAGTAAACTAAAAGAAAAATAACATTCTATAGAAAACATGCAAAAATATAAACCACAAATAAAAACATCTCGGGTGTCCTCCCGTAAAGCGCTTTCTTTATAGCCATATAGTTAAGCTTACTTACTTGATTCAAGTGACATGGAAATTATGTGGTAGCATAAATGCTACCTCCTTCTTTCTTGGATAGTGTTCCATACACTTCTTATGAGGGATTTGAAACTTAATATTCCTTTCTTTGGAATCAATGATAGCTCTTGTTGGTCTCAGAAAAGGTCTTCCAAGGATTATAGGACTAGAAGTATTTCTCCCCATGTCCATAACAATGAAATCAACAGGTACATATGTCATATGCAATTCAATCATTACATATTTTACTTTGCCTATAGCCTTTTTGGTTGAATAATCAGCAATTAATAAATCAATAGAGCATTTTTTCCATATTTTTAAGATTGAGTAATTCATATAGCTCTTTTGATATAACAGAAACACTTGATCCTAATCTAGAATAGCATGGTGTGTTTCTTTGTAAATAGATATTAAAATCTTGGGGATCCATACATCCACAAGCTTAGGTGGTATCATGACCTTATTATTATACCTCTGAATCTTTTCTTTAATAACATAGTTAGAAATATAGGAACCAAAACCAGCTTGATTAATATTATAGCAAATTTCTCAAGTGTAGCAATCAATTCATTCAAGCTACATTTATAAAGATCCAAGAGTTGTTCCCTAATTTTACTAAGCATCTTAACTTCTTCAATATTTTTATCATTAGTAAGCATAAGAGTTTCTTTTCATCCATAGTATTCAAAGTTATAGTTTCCTCTTCATGTATTTCTTCCTCAAAGTTTTACTTGACATACATATCTCTAATTCCAGCTTCTTTTATGACCTTGTATATATTTTCTTTTACTAACATTCCATCCAATATATTACAAGCATCATAAGTTTTATTAAAGAGGAAGCGTATGTCGGATTCTTTATTTAGAAGATGCTTGCTCTGCTGATTTAAACCATACTAGAAACTATTCAAAAGCATATAATCCCTTAGCCCATGTTCCAAATTGCATGTGTATTTTTTAAAGTTTTTCCAAGCTTGAGTAATGCTTTCTTTCTCTAGTTGCTTAAAATCAAGAATAAGTGTTTGATGCTCAATAGTGCATTTCTCAAATCTTTCTAGAAATGAAGCTCTTGGATTAAACCATAGTCTCTCCTTTTTAGGCACATTTTCATACCATGTCTTAGCTAATCCTATAAGGGAGTGTGGAAATAACTTGACCCTTAACACCCCAGGATCCATATTAGCAGGTTTAATTTTATCATAGAGTTCATAAAAAATTAACATGCAACTCAGCGTTGTGGTATTCAAATTAGCAAATCTAGTACTATAGATTGTAATCATTATCATGAGATTTATGCTGCTCTTAAATTTCTTATTGTGGGTAACATGGTTGCACCCTTGTGTTGCCATTCTCACTCTTTTGTGTTGCCTAATCATAAATTGCTTAAAAATGAAATGAATTTTTATGTGTTTTTCAATTTTTAAGAAAGATAACTAATAAGAAAAAACTAAAAACAAGCAAACAAAGACTAAAAACAAGACAAATAAAATTGGATGCAAAATCTAAAAGAGATAAGAGAGCTCATAGTGCTGTTACCTCAACAGCCACTGTAATGCAACTATTTTCAGTTCCCCGGCAAAGATGCTAGAAAATACTCTTGATTACGGCTACTTGCAATGCCAAAAAGATCTTGATTCGTTGGGAATCCAAGTGCAAAGTGTTATATCAAGGGAGTATCTTCCCTAGAAGGGTGACTCGAGGGTTTATATCAAACTCTCGGGGAACTGGATGAAAGAGTGTACTCTTCTCTCTTATTCAAGCAATCCTGCAGGTAAAGTAAATGCCTTGTGTCCCCAACTCTACCATGTGGTTGTCAAGCACAAGGTTTCGCGTAAGTAAATAACACAAGTAGAAATAAAACAAGTAAAAACTAAACTAGATAAGATAACTAAGTAAAAAAACTGTAAAGAGGTCGATTGTTTTTGGTGTTTTAGATGCAAATAAGAAAAGTAAATATTTTTGTATTTTCGGATTAAAATAGTGCAGCAAATAGAAAACAATGTAAATGCAATACGGTGTTTCTTATGATAAAAATTGGACCGAGGTTCACTTGACTATTTCCTCGTAAAGTTGTGGTGGACAAAAAACAATTCATCAATGAGATATGAAGGTGTAGATAATATTATATGTAAGATCAGAATTAATATGGGCATCACGTCCTAACATAGAGATGATGCAACACATCTCTCTTATACTCCACAAGAAATAAACTTCATCAATCTTGTATTAAGAATTAACATAGCATATCAATAAGTACTTTGACATGAAGTTTGAATATCAAATATGCTACCTTGAACAAACAATATCATCATTGTTGTCACATGATGAACATTGCACATACATTCACTTTATCTCTAGTGAGGTAGCAAAAGAAAGGCAAAGCCATAATATATCTTGAACACATTGTAACTATCCAATCACTAAAACCATGCTACTCCATCTAACACACACATCACCCCACACACGCTCTTGCATAGATGTTGGATCAGGGTACATAATATGCATCTATCAATATATCTCACCATATAATAAGATCATACCTCATAAAACAATATCATAGAATAATGATCCACCACATAGGTATTACAAATATGACCATAATCATGATAGGCAGCTCATATGACACTAAGAACTCTGGAGAACATGAGAGAAATATATCAAGCTACCGCCTCAAACCTGTAGTCCAGGGGTGGAATACCCCTCTTGGTCATGCTGATGATGAAGACGTTGGAGATGGTGGAGATCCCTCCGGCGGTGATCCCGATGGAGTTTCCCCCTCTAATCTTCTCTGCAACAGCCTCCGTTTTAGTGTTTTTGTCTTTCTGCGGCGCTCTCCTCTAGAGAACTCTTTGGGGTCATATATATAGTTGTTTTTAGGGCAAAATACGTCGGTTCTCGAAAGAAACAGGGCAAATGGGTGATCGACGGCAAAAAAAGGTTGGGTGGCACGACCAGACTTCTTGGCTGCGCCACCTGGTCTGTTTTGGCCCTCGGGCGTCTCCAGGTGAGCTTCCAGGGCCCATGCTGTTCCTCCCAATGAAAAAGTAATGCTCCAAAAATCTCAGATCAGTTTGACTCCGTATAGGTCTCTCAAAGTAAAAATACACAAAACATGGTTTTTCCTGTTCTGTAGCATTATAAACCAAAGGGGATCACTGGTAAATCCCCATAAATCAATGTAAAACATGGTATTATCATCATATATGTTGCAAATATGTAGGAATTCAATATGATAAAGGACAAAGTTTATGTATACATTTTACATGCATCAACGTATCAACACCTTATGCTTGGCTCCCAACTTGAAGTACCATTTTTTCTTCTGGATAGCATCCCCGAATTACGAGCCCCTGCTCCGCACCTCTGGGGAGAAAAGATCTTTATCCCCTAAGTACTTCGCTCTTAGGAGGTCTGCCCATAAACCCTATGTGTTATGGTAGAGCTTCAAAATCCATTTGACCCAAAGGGCAATATTCATCCTCATGGTATTCAGGACCCGCAGTCCCCCAAATTCTTTGGGCTTGCACACCGTAGCCCAGTCCACCAGATGGTATTTCCTCTTAGTCCCAGTTCCTTCCCACAACAAATGGGACATGGGTTTGTCCATAGCTGCATGAGTAGTCTCATGGAGCATATAGATTCCCATGGCGAACATCGGCATGCTGGACAAGCAGAAGTTAGTGAGCTCCAACCTCCCAGCCGAGGCTAAGAAAAGCCCCTGCCATGGGTCAACCCTATGACCCACCTTTTCTGGGAGAAAACCACAGTCAGCCACCGTTAGTGCCTTAGGGCATCTCCAACCGGGCGACCCAAACGGACGCGCTGGGCCGTCCGTTTTGGGCCGTTTGGGTGGCCGAACGGACACCCGGACAGCGCCCCGCGTCCGCGTGTCCGTTTGGGTCGCACGCTGCGCCCAACGCGCGGACGCACTGCATATGAAAATAAAAAAGGAAAACAGCCAAAAATAACATTTAACTAGTGGTTAATTAAACTTAGCCCTATTTTGGGCAATTTTTACACAAAAGAAAGCCCTATATGGGCTTTAAACTAAAAAAAAAGAAACCCTAGACAGGGTTTGCGAGCACGGTGGCCGCCGGCAGTAATACCCCCAGTAGTACTCGTCATCGTCGGCGTCGATGACGACGACGCCCCCGGCGGCGACGCGCTGTTCCGGCTCGACACGCCGGAGGGCACCGGGGACTCCGGCCAGGGCTCCCACTGCGCCCTTTCCCAGGCGGAGTGCGCGTTCGGCGGGCTCGCCGGCCTGCGCAGCCGTGCCCTCCGCGCGGACTCCTGTCGGAGCTGCTCCTCCGCTGCGGCCTGCGTGGCTAGGCGCTCCACCTCCGCTGCGGCCTGCGTGGCCAGGCGCTCCTCCTCCGCCAGGCGCGCGGCCCGGTGCTCCTCCTCCTCCCGGAGCGCCGCCTGACGCGTAGCCTCCTCCTGACGGCGCGCCAGCTCGAGGAAGGCCCACGCGTCCGCCTGGGCGTCCTCCTGGGCCTTCCTGGCCGCCCCTCCGCGGTGCGGAGGTGCGCGGCGCCTCGGCGAGGTGCGGCCATTTGGCCAGCTCGTCGAGGTCCTGCTGCTCGCGGGACGCCGCGAGCGCCGCTGCGGCTCCGGGTCGTTCTCCTCCTCCCGGGGCTGCGGCTGCGGGCTGGGGCCGGGGCGCGGGCTCGTTGATGTAGAGGCCGCCGGGCGGCGGCCAGCCCGCCTAGCAGCTGTGCCTGGCTGCGCGCGAGGCCGCGCCGTCGCGGATGTGAAGCATGTGCGCCGGCGCGCATCGTGCTCCACCTCGAACCACAAGTCCCAGTTGGGACTTGCGTCGCCGTACGCGGGGTCGTGCCGGAGGTCCGCCGGCAGCTGAGCGCGGCGCCTCCGGATCTCGGCGTAGCGCGCGCGGCCGGAGCCGGGATGGGCGGCACCGGAACCCGATCCGGGCTCGGGTGCCGGCCGTGGGGAGGTGCACGTCCCCCACGGCATTGGGACGCCGGCGTCCCGAGACATCTGCGCCACCGCTACGGTGACGTAGATCCGCTCGCGTCACGGGAGCGCGCCGGCGGCCCCATTGCGAACGCCGGCGGCGGCGACTTGCCGCTGGCCGCCGGCCTCGTGGTCGTTGGCGGACGGCTCGAACTCGCGCTCGGGGCCATGGCGGCGCGGAAGCTTCGAGCTCGCGCGTGCGGCCGGAGTGGAAAGTGGGGACTCGGATAGGGACCGTCCCCTTCCCCGGTCCACATTTAATAGGACCGGGGCAAGCGACGTGGGCCAACCACGCGGACAGGGCGGACACGCGAGGACGCCGCGTGCCATCCGCGGCCACGCAAACCCGGCCCAGATTTGGGCCGGGTTTGCGTCGTTCCGGACGCCGCGGCCGTCCGCTTTTGCGATGCGTCCCCGCGTTGGGCCGGGTTTTTGTCCGGCTGGACCCATCCGGACGCGCGGGCACGGGATGGGTCGCCCCGTTGGAGATGCCCTTATCACTAATCGGAAGGCCCAAATACTTGATGGGAAATTTGCCTAGTTTACAGTTTAGCAAGTGAGCGACCCTTCGCTTTTCCTCCCCATTGACCCCTGTCACCACCATCTTCGGCCCTAACATATTTTCAAAGGAGAGGAGTGATGGCGTATACTCGTCTTATGCAGACACGCTGTTGGGGAACCCCAAGAGGAAGGTGTGATGAGCACATCAGCAAGTTTTCCCTCAGTATGAAACCAATGTTTAACCGACCTGTAGGAGAAAGGCGTGACTTCTGAAGGTATTGCTGGCTGACTAGTGGCAGGGCGCACTACCGGCGTCAGCAACAACGTGGAACCTGCAGACAACACAACCAAAGTACTTTGCCCCAAATTACAGTGAGGTTGTCAATCTCACCAGGGGCGGACCCACGTTGGGCCCAGTGGGGGCCTAGGCACCCCGTCAATTTTTTGTTTAACAGTGTTGAAGCTTACTAGTTTACTAATTGGGCCCCCACTTAGCCAAGAAATAAGGCCCCCACTCACTAAGGCCCCCACTAAAAGTTTGGGCTGGGTCCGCCACTGAATCTCACCGGTTTGCTGAACACAAAGGATTAGATGTATCGAATAAAAGAAGATGTTTGCAGAAAGTAAACAGAACAGGATTGCAGTTGAATTTATCAGTAAAGGAAATAGGACCGGGGTCCACAGTTCACTAGAGGTGTCTCTCCATAAACAAATAGCATGTTGGGTGAACAAATTACAGCTGGGCAATTGATAGAATATCGACCATACATGACAAGATGATTACTATGATATTTGATATTGGGCATTACAACATAATACATAGACTTTAATCCAACTGTGTCTATGACTAATAATGCACCTTCAGGTTAGCGTCCGCACTCCTTCCAGTATAAAGTTGCAAGCAACAGACTACCGCATTAAGCAATGTGTGTAAAGTAAACAATAGAATTACCCTTGGATAAAACATTATTGTTTTCTTCCTAGTAGCAACAACACATCTACAACCTCAGAAGTTATAAAGTCACTCTCCCGGGAAACTAGAGGCATGAACCTACTATCGAGCATAAATACCCCCTCTTGCAATCACAAGTGTCCACTTGGCCAGAGTTTCTACTAGCAACGGAGAGCATGCAAGATCACAAATAACATATGACATGAATATATAATCAATCTCAACATAGTATTCAATATTCATCGGATCCTAGCAAACCAAACATATAGGATTACATAAAGATGATCTTGATCATGTAGGGCAGCTCACAAGATCGATACATGAAGCACAAAGTGGAGAAGACAACCATCTAGCTACTGCTATGGACCCATAGTCCCGGAATGAACTACTCACGCATCACTTCGGGAGGCGGGCATGGCGATGTAGATGCCTCCGGCGATGATTTCCCCCCTCGGCAGGTGCCGGGAAGAGCTTGAACCCCGAGATGGGTTCAGCGATAGCGGCCGCGACGGAACTTTTCGTGGATGGAGGCTCGGGTATCCAGGGTTTTCCCGAGACGATGTATAAATAGGCGGAGAATTGAGGTCGGTTGGGCGCCTGGTGGGCCTAGACCTACGCTAGGCACGGACCAGGTCCGTGCTGCGCCTAGGGGTGGTTTGAGCCGACTGCTGCTGCGGCTCTCTTCGTCCCCCCTCTGGACTTTGTCTTTGTTTCGGTAAAATATTGACTTCGGCTTTTGTTTTGTCCATTCCGAGAATATTTCCTGTACAACTTTTCTGAAATACAAAAACAGCAGAAAACAGGGAACTGACACTGTGGCATCTTGTTAATAGGTTAGTGCCGGAAATCATGTAAAAGTGGAACGAAGTGTAAACAAAACACATATGACTTGGTGTAAAACAAGCATGGAGCATAAAAAATTATAGATGCGTTTGAGACGTATCAAGGAGAAGTAGCTTGAGATTCACAACCCCCAATGTTCTCGGCTCAATCATGATCATCGTATCATCGCCATATTGAAGGTGCGAAACTCCCCATGGAATGAGGTGCGGAACCACCCCTCTGAATGTGCCCCGCCTCATTAGCCATAGTTAGCATCGCTGCCAGCCCATCCACCATACTAGGACTGGTGATAGCGGGTCTTCCTGCTGCACGCCCCGCGAGTTGCAAAAATAAGGGCCGATCTCCCCATTAACGTTAATCGCAGTCTGGCCACCCGAGACCAATGATGGCGTGTATTTCACACGTTCGTTGGGCAACCCCAAGAGGAAGGTATGATGCACACAG
Source organism: Lolium rigidum (assembly GCF_022539505.1). Taxonomy (NCBI): domain Eukaryota; kingdom Viridiplantae; phylum Streptophyta; class Magnoliopsida; order Poales; family Poaceae; genus Lolium; species Lolium rigidum. Next base: position 353,440,998 of record NC_061513.1, on the reverse strand, counting down.
CAGCAAGTTTTCCCTCAGAAAGAAACCAAGGTTTATCGAACCAGGAGGAGCCAAGAAGCACGTTGAAGGTTGATGGCGGCGGGATGTAGTGCGGCGCAACACCGGAGATTCCGGCGCCAACGTGGAACCTGCACAACACAACCAAAGTACTTTGCCCCAACGAAACGGTGAGGTTGTCAATCTCACCAGACTTGCTTGTAACAAAGGATTAACCGTATTGTGTGGAAGATGATTGTTTGCGAGAGAAAACAGTAAAACAAGTATTGCGAGCAGATTTGTATTTCGGTATTAAAAGAATGGACCGGGGTCCACGAGTTCACTAGAGGTGTCTCTCCCATAAGATAAAAGCATGTTGGGTGAACAAATTACGGTCGGGCAATTGACAAATAGAGAGGGCATAACAATGCACATACATGACATGATAAGTATAGTGAGATTTAATTGGGCATTACGACAAAGTACATAGACCGCCATCCAAGCTGCATCTATGCCTAAAAAGTCCACCTTCGGGTTATCATCCGAACCCCTTCCGGTATTAAGTTGCAAAGCAACGGACAATTGCATTAAGTATGGTGCGTAATGTAATCAACAACTACATCCTCGGACATAGCGCCAATGTTTTATCCCTAGTGGCAACGGCACAACACAACCTTAGAACTTTACATCCATTGTCCCGAGTGTCAATGCGGGCATGAACCCACTATCGAGCATAAATACTCCCTCTTGGAGTTAAAAGCAAAAACTTGGCCAGAGCCTCTACTAGTAACGGAGAGCATGCAAGATCATAAACAACACATATGTAATAACTTGATAATTAACATGACATGGTATTCTCTATCCATCGGATCCCGACAAACACAACATAGAGTATTACGGATAGATGATCTTGATCATGTTAGGCAGCTCACAAGATCCAACAATGAAGCACAATGAGGAGAAGACAACCATCTAGCTACTGCTATGGACCCATAGTCCGGGGGTGAACTACTCACTCATCACTCCGGAGGCGACCATGGCGGTGTAGAGTCCTCCGGGAGATGAATCCCCTCTCCGGCGAGGGTGCCGGAGGAGATCTCCAGAATCCCCGAGATGGGATCGGCGGCGGCGGCGTCTCGGTGGGTTTTCCGTATCGTGGTTTTTCGCATCGGGGGTTTCGCGACGGAGGCTTTAAGTAGGCGGAAGGGCGAGTCGGGGGCGCGACGAGGGGCCCACACCATAGGGCGGCGCGGGCCCCCTTGGCCGCGCCGCCTTGTGGTGTCGCCACCTCGTGGCCCCACTTCGTATGTTCTTCGGTCTTCGGAAGCTCCGTGGAAAAATAGGCCCACGGGTCTTCGTTTCGTCCAATTCGAGAATATTTCGTTACTAGGATTTACGAAACCAAAAACGGCGGAAAACGAGAGCGGCACTTCGGCATCTTGTTAATAGGTTAGTTCCGGAAAATGCACGAATATGACATAAAGTGTGCATAAAACATGTAGGTATCATCAATAATATGGCATAGAACATAAGAAATTATCGATACGTCGGAGACGTATCAAGCATCCCCAAGCTTAGTTACTGCTCGTCCCGAGCGAGGTAAAACGATAACAAAGATAATTTACGAAGTGATATGCCATCATAACCTTGATCATACTATTTGTAAACATATGTAGTGGATGCAGCGATCAAAACAATGGTAATGACATGAGTAAACAAGTGAATCATAAAGCAAAGACTTTTCATGAATAGTACTTCAAGACAAGTATTAATAAGTCTTGCATAAGAGTTAACTCATAAAGCAATAAATCAAAGTAAAGGTATTGAAGCAACACAAAGGAAGATTAAGTTTCAGCGGTTGCTTTCAACTTGTAACATGTATATCTCATGGATAATTGTCAACATAGAGTAATATAACAAGTACAATATGCAAGTATGTAGGAATCAATGCACAGTTCACACAAGTGTTTGCTTCTTGAGGTGGAGAGAGATAGGTGAGCTGACTCAACATAAAAGTAAAAAGAATGGTCCTTCAAAGAGGAAAGCATCGATTGCTATATTTGTGCTAGAGCTTTTATTTTGAAAACATGAAACAATTTTGTCAACGGTAGTAATAAAGCATATGAGTTATGTACATTATATCTTACAAGTTGCAAGTCTCATGCATAGTATACTAATAGTGCCCGCACCTTGTCCTAATTAACTTGGACTACCGGATCTTTGCAATGCACATGTTTTGACCAAGTGTCACAATGGGGTACCTCCATGCCGCTTTGTACAAAGGTCTAAGGAGAAAGCTCGCATTTTGGATTTCTCGCTTTTGATTATTCTCAACTTAGACATCCATACCGGGACAACATGGACAACGAGATAATGGACTCCTCTTTAATGCATAAGCATGTGGCAACAATTATTATTCTCATATGAGATTGAGGATATATGTCCAAAGCTGAAACTTCCACCATGAATCATGGCTTTAGTTAGCGGCCCAAAGTTCTTCTCTAACAATATGCATGCTCCAACCATGAAGGTGGTAGATCTCTCTTACTTCGGACAAGACGGACATGCATAGCAACTCACATGATATTCAACAAAGAATAGTTGATGGCGTCCCCGAAGCATGGTTATCGCACAACAAGCAACTTAATAAGAGATAAAGTGCATAAGTACATATTCAATACCACAATAGTTTTTAAGCTATTTGTCCCATGAGCTATATATTGCAAAGGTGAATGATGGAATTTTAAAGGTAGCACTCAAGCAATTTACTTTGGAATGGCGGATAAATACCATGTAGTAGGTAGGTATGGTGGACACAAATGGCATAGTGGTTGGCTCAAGTATTTTGGATGCATGAGAAGTATTCCCTCTCGATACAAGGTTTAGGCTAGCAAGGTTATTTGAAACAAACACAAGGATGAACGGTACAGCAAAACTCACATAAAAGACATATGGTAAACATTATAAGACTCCATACCGTCTTCCTTGTTGTTCAAAACTCAATACTAGATGTTATCTAGACTCTAGAGAAACCAAATATGCAAACCAAATTAGCAAGCTCTAAGTATTTCTTCATTAATGGGTGCAAAGTATATGATGCAAGAGCTTAAACATGAGCACAACAATTGCCAAGTATCAAATTATCCAAGACATTTTAGAGTTACTACATGTAGCATTTTCCAATTCCAACCATATAACAATTTAACGAAGAAGAAACTTCGCCATGAATACTATGAGTAGAGCCTAAGGACATATTTGTCCATATGCTACGACGGAGCGTGTCTCTCTCCCATAAAGTGAATGCTAGGATCCATTTTATTCAAACAAAACAAAAAACAAAAACAAACCGACGCTCCAAGCAAAGTACATAAGATGTGACGGAATAAAAATATAGTTTCGGGGGAGGAACACGATAATGTTGTCGATGAAGAAGGGGATGCCTTGGGCATCCCCAAGCTTAAACAGCTTGAGTCTTCTTAGAATATGCGGGGGTGAACCACGGGGCATCCCCAAGCTTAGAGCTTTCACTCTCCTTGATCATATTGCATCATACTCCTCTCTTGATCCTTGAAAACTTCCTCCACACCAAACTCGAAACAACTCATTAGAGGGTTAGTGCATAATAAAAATTCACATGTTCAGAGGTGACACAATCATTCTTAACACTTCTGGACATTGCATAAAGCTACTTGGACATTAATGGATCAAAGAAATTCATCCAACATAGCAAAAGAGGCAATGCGAAATAAAAGGCAGAATCTGTCAAAACAGAACGGTCCGTAAAGATGGATTTTATTAGGCCACCAGACTTGCTCAAACGAAAATGCTCAAATTGAATGAAAGTTGCGTACATATCTGAGGATCATGCTCGTAAATTGGCTTAATTTTCTGAGCTACCTACGGGGAGATAGACCCAGATTCGTGACGGCAAAGAAATGCGGAAGCTGCGCGATAATCCAAATCTAGTACTTACTTTTCTATCAAAGACTTTACTTGGCACAACAAAACATAAAACTAAGATAAGGAGAGGTTGCTACAGTAGTAAACAACTTCCAAGACACAAATATAAAACAAAAATACTGGAGTAAAAACATGGGTTGTCTCCCATAAGCGCTTTTCTTTAACGCCTTTCGGCTAGGCGCAGAAAGTGTAACTCAAGTATTATCGAAGGGTGGTGCACCTACGGCGGGGTTTGGAGTTTTCTCAACCATGCATAGTATATTGGATACATAAGTTTCAGCGTCTCCCTTTTCATTAGTCTTGGGCTTGCTACTCTCATCGAACAAATTTTCGGGAACAAGCCAAGCATAGTTATTTTCTAGTGCATCATTCATAGCTAGGAGTTTACATGGTATTGGTGCTTTGATCTCCCCACCATCATTAGCATTATTAGTGTACCTTATCCTATCCATATCCATTTTTTCAAGGAGACCAACAAAATTAGTATGAGAACCAAGCATATTAAATTTAGCGAAGACCTTTCTAGCCTCTCTTGCTAGACCACCAAATTCTCTAAGAAGGGTTTCTAAAACAAAATCTTTCTTTTCCCCCTCTTCCAAATCACCAAGTGTAAGAAACATGTGTTGGATTATAGGATTGAGATTAACAAATTTAGTTTCCAACAAGCGAACTAAAGCGGCGGCAGCAATTTCATAAGTAGGAGCAAGTTCTACCAAGTGTCTATCTTCAAAATCTTCAACGGTACTAACATGGGTGAAAAATTCTTCTATATTGTTCCTCCCAATTATAGACCCTTGTCCTACCGGTATGTTCTTTGTGGTAAAATTAAAAGGAAACATGATGAATCAAGTAAGGTAAATGCAAGTAAACTAATTTTTTTGTGTTTTTGATATAGCAAACAAGACGGTAAATAAAGTAAAACTAGCAACTAATTTTTTTGTGTTTTGATATAATGCAGCAAACAAAGTAGTAAATAAAATAAAGCAAGACAAAAACAAAGTAAAGAGATTGAGAAGTGGAGACTCCCCTTGCGGCGTGTCTTGATCTCCCCGACAACGGCGCCGGAAAATATGCTTGATGGCGTGTATTTCACACGTTCGTTGGGCAACCCCAAGAGGAAGGTATGATGCGCACGGCGGCAAGTTTTCCCTCGGAAAGAAACCAAGGTTTATCGAACCGAGGAGGAGCCAAGAAGCACGTTGAAGGTTGATGGCGGCGGGATGTAGTGCGGCGCAACACCGGAGATTCGGCGCCAACGTGGAACCTGCACAACACAACCAAAGTACTTTGCCCCAACGAAACGGTGAGGTTGTCAATCTCACAGGCTTGCTGTAACAAAGGATTAACCGTATTGTGTGGAAGATGATTGTTTGCGAGAGAAAACGAGTAAAAACAAGTATTGCGGCAGATTTGTATTTCGGTATTAAAAGAATGGACCGGGGTCCACGAGTTCACTAGAGGTGTCTCTCCCATAAGATAAAAGCATGTTGGGTGAACAAATTACGGTCGGGCAATTGACAAATAGAGAGGGCATAACAATGCACATACATGACATGATAAGTATAGTGAGATTTAATTGGGCATTACGACAAAGTACATAGACCGCCATCCAAGCTGCATCTATGCCTAAAAAGTCCACCTTCGGGTTATCATCCGAACCCCTTCCGGTATTAAGTTGCAAAGCAACGAGACAATTGCATTAAGTATGGTGCGTAATGTAATCAACAACTACATCCTCGGACATAGCGCCAATGTTTTATCCCTAGTGGCAACGGCACAACACAACCTTAGAACTTTACATCACTTGTCCCGGTGTCAATGCGGGCATGAACCCACTATCGAGCATAAATACTCCCTCTTGGAGTTAAAAGCAAAAACTTGGCCGAGCCTCTACTAGTAACGGAGAGCATGCAAGATCATAAACAACACATATGTAATAACTTGATAATTAACATGACATGGTATTCTCTATCCATCGGATCCCGACAAACACAACATAGAGTATTACGGATAGATGATCTTGATCATGTTAGGCAGCTCACAAGATCCAACAATGAAGCACAATGAGGAGAAGACAACCATCTAGCTACTGCTATGGACCCATAGTCCGGGGGTGAACTACTCACTCATCACTCCGGAGGCGACCATGGCGGTGTAGAGTCCTCCGGGAGATGAATCCCCTCTCCGGCGAGGGTGCGGAGGAGATCTCCGAGAATCCCCGAGATGGGATCGGCGGCGGCGGCGTCTCGGTGAGGTTTTCCGTATCGTGGTTTTTCGCATCGGGGGTTTCGCGACGGAGGCTTTAAGTAGGCGGAAGGGCGAGTCGGGGGCCGACGAGGGGCCCACACCATAGGGCGGCGCGGGCCCCCCTTGGCCGCGCCGCCATGTGGTGTCGCCACCTCGTGGCCCCACTTCGTATGTTCTTCGGTCTTACGGAAGCTTCGTGGAAAAATAGGCCCACTGGGTCTTCGTTTCGTCCAATTCGAGAATATTTCGTTACTAGGATTTACGAAACCAAAAACGGCGAGAAAACGAGAGCGGCACTTCGGCATCTTGTTAATAGGTTAGTTCCAGAAAATGCACGAATATGACATAAAGTGTGCATAAAACATGTAGGTATCATCAATAATATGGCATAGAACATAAGAAATTATCGATACGTCGGAGACGTATCAACCAGCTGCATTAATCTATGGACCATCATACCCGAGAAAACTTTGCGGTGTAGAACTTCCCGCAGAAAGTCCCAATTCATCCTATCGTAGGCTTTCTCGAAGTCCAATTTGAGAAATATGCCCCCTAGCCTTTTTTACTTTAGCTCGTGTGCAATATCATGAATAGCCTTTTTGGTGGCCTTCTTCGGTGTTGGGGTGGCGGCGGACGACTCGTTGACGGGTTTGTGGTCGGTGGCGGCCTCCTCTTCCGCTGATGAGGTCGACCGGTGGGCGGCGGCGAGGGGGCCTGCCGTTCTACCAAATAAAGGTGGCTGTCCTAGGGTTTCTCTCGCGCCAAGTGAAGATCGGTCGGAAGCTTCTTCCCACGAGGCTGGCTGGATTGTCGTGTTCGGAAGGTCCTGCCGACAAAATTCATTGTGCGATCAATGCACGAAGATTGCTGGAGTGGGTGTTTTCGGTCGGGCGCACCCATGTTTTTTATCCGACCGTTTGGTTTCAGAGGGAACGCTTCGAAGCTTTGCTGGCAGTTAATATCATGGAGCTCGTTTTCTTTCCATGGTGCTGGCGGAGAAGGTCAAGAAAGCCGAGATCGGTGGAAGAGCAATGGTGGTCAGATCTTGGTGGTGAGGTGGAATTGGCTTGGAGCGTCGTGACTTTAAACAACGAGTTGTATGTGGGGCGACTACACAAGAGTAGTTCAAAGTTCTATCTTTCGGGGGTGAAAATACAAGGCCTGGCCTTAATTGGTTGTGCCTAGCAATGTTCTTGTTGAAGGCATTGTTTTGAAAGGAGGACATTCTTCGGGGTGAAAACATAAGATCTATGATCGGACGACGACCAGTGTTTGTGCATTGTTTCCTTCTTGGGCCGTCGCTTACAGAGAAGCTGGTGTGTTTCAAGTTTTCGATCTCTGTAGCAGGACTTTTCTTTTATGTAATTTCTTATCTCTTTTTTTGGCTGTATGACGTAAGTGATAGTATTGTCACCGAGAACTCACAAGGTGAGCTCTCGGCTATGCCCGATCTAAGAGCATCTCCAACGGCCGCGCTATATCGGGTCTTGTATATTTGGGTTCATAGCGCGCGGCGTCGGCAAGAGCTAGTCCAAAAGAACAATTTTCACCCAATTGCATATGTAAATAGATCAAACAAAATGTAAAATATACTGAAAATATAAATATATTGCAAAGTTCAACCCACATTTGCTACAACCGAATTTCTTAAAACTAGACTACACTAATAGGACTCCCAGTCGAAGTCGGAGGAGTTCGGTGTTGTGGACGACACCGGAGTCGACGTCCACTCGAAATCCGAGGAGGAAGAGTCGACGGTGATGGTCGACGGACCGGCGCCATTCTTCTTCTCCTCCTTCTTCTTCGCGGCCTTCTCCTTCTTCTTGGTCTCCTTCTTCGCCCTCCCCGCCCCCCGACCGTGCTTCTTCGCCACCTTCTGCGCCGCCTTTGCCTCTTCCTTCTCGGCGTAGAAGGCGACCACCGCGGCCACGTCCTCCAGGAAGCGCCGCGCCCACTCAAGGCGCATGCGCTCGTCACGCTCGGCGACGACGAGGCGGCCGCTTGAGCTCGCGGCGGCGCTGCCTTGCCTCGCGCGTGACGGCCGGTGGCGGTGGCGTGAGGGCTTCCGCCTGCTGCCGCGTCCGGACATCGTCGAGTTCATCGAACACCGAGAGCGGCCGAGGCGCCAGGGCGACCGCGTCGTACTCGCGCCGCCTCGTGCACCGTCTCGAACGTGCCGAACACTGATGCGCTCCTCGCCGCTCCAGATCTCGGCATAGAAGGTCCCGTTCGGGCGCGCGTAGACACCGCGGTAGCCGGAGCTCGAGCGGCGGTGGGGCGGCATCGCGGGGAGGCAGAGCGACGCGCGGAGCGAGGTGGAGCGGTGGCGATGCGACGCGCGGTTGAATCTTCCTGGCAGTTGGGTGCGCGCGCGCCTCATTTTATAGCGCGCTGGAAGCGGCGCGCCAGCTTTGGCGCGTAGAATGGCGCAAAAGCCCGCACACGGCAACTTTTTTTAGCACGTGCCGTATTTTGCGCGCCTGCTAGAGCGTCGCGTGTCGCTTCCGCGCTGTATTTTGGTGTTTTTTATGCGCACATTTTGGTGCGTCTGTTAGAGATGCTCAGTCCTATTAGTAATGTTGATACATCATTCATGTGAAGAGTATACGGATGAGGAATAAAAACTGGAGGATACGCAGCGGCAGCTGAAAACAGGAGGCCCGTGGGCTGTGGCATTATTACACTGTGAAAGCAGCAGCCACCGGGGAAGGATGAGCCAAAGGACGAGATGGATCAACCACCAGTTTGTAAACTTGGCGATGCTGCTTCTCAATTGTCGCATGGTTCTCAGCAGCATTATACCCCACCATAACGTATTTGCGTTGAACAACACGTACATTGTCTACTAACTTTGACTCCGGGCCGGGATCAGCAGATCGAACGCAAACAGAGGAAAACCAGCCCCTTTCCAAAGGGAAGAGAAGATCCCCAAGAACAATGCGGCCCTTGGGCGCCACCACCACGTTAACCTCTCTAATGGACAGCTCGCTCTTCCCAGACGCTGCTGATTGGCAGACCTCCATAGAGTAGACAACGGCAGCACCATCCCTGACTCTGGACCGGCCAAGAAAGAGGTGGTCGCCGAGGGGCACAGCCTCGCCGAGGAAAGGAAGATTCATGGCGTGCACCATCTCCCAGACATCCCTGTCCACGTCGTACCCGCAGGTCCCCTTGTATTTCCTCTTCACCTTGCCGGCGTTCTCCAGCTGCACGGAGAGCAAGATATGGGAGCCAACCGTGGCGTAGGCGGCGACACAAATCTCCGGCGGGTTGCTGTATTCGATCGGGTTGATGCGGCACGGGAAGACGGGCGGCGGCTCGAGATCTTTGGTGAGATGATTCCACCTAGGGCGGCCATCCTTGAAGCAGATCAGCTCGAACCAGGGAAGGTAGTCGAGGACCCTCGGTTCCCACTTGACGGAGGGGCGGCGCGAGAACACGTAGAGCTGGCCGCGGAACGGTATCAGGACGGGATCCATCTTGTTGGTACTGAGGTCGGGGCCGTGAAACTCCTTGGAGGTCGCGACATCGTAGATTATGGTGTGACCCTGCCCTTCCCCGCCCACGCCGACGATCCAGGACCCCTGCGGCGACGATACCGCGGCGAAGGACATGCCGGGTTGGCTGAGGTGCAGGGGGACCATAGGCGTTGTTGCGCCGGCGATGCTGACGCTGGGTGCGGAGTCGGCAGGCTTGGCGTCCTTTTTCTTCCCGGCCTTGTGCTCCACCACCAGGTACATCGGCTTGTCGGGGTCGTTGATTCTCCGGCGATGGCTCGGAGACGTGGAACCAGCATCCTCTGCGTCGCGCTTCAGCTCGCTCGGCATCTCGCGGGAACAGGCGGCTGCGCTGCAAAACCTCTATGCATAGTCGTGGTCTTTCTCCCTTGCTTTTATGCTCACCACCAAGGTGGGCCATGGGCCTGGCCTTGCAATCTCGGAAAAAGAAACCGAGCGGCCTCCCGCGCGCGTCGGAGAAGAAGCGGTCCGGGTCGAAGGCGTCCTCCCGCGCGCCGCTGCGTGTGTACCGAGCCGACCTGCCAAACGGGTGCTCCTCCTACTCAAGGGAAGGAAACGCACGCATCCATCGAATCGGTATCAACGATCGGAGCCAGCTGGCTGGCTTGCACACGTACGCGCGCATGGTTTTTTTCTCTCTCGATCAAGACGTACTCCAATAGCTAGCTAGCTGGCGCGCGCGCGTGTGTGGCCTACGCTTGCACTCGATCGACACGATCGAAGCGCCTCCATCGGTTCCGTTCTCTTTCTCTCTATTCGACCGCCGCGCGCGCGACTGCCTCGGTTCTCTCTCCTTCTTCTACCTCCCTCCCTCCTCGATTTTTCAAACCTACCTTCCTCTAATTAAGCTGCCACGTGCCCCGCCACCGCCTATAAGTACAAAGCCCATGGCCACCCTAGCCGCGCGTCGGCTATCGCGTGACTTGTGACTTTGGACATTGGCCACGGCCACGGCGACGAAGACTGTGTCCACATCGCTTGGCCGGCTGAGAGGCTCCATGGCGACGGCGACGCAGAGGATGCGTGGGGCGGCGGAGGTGAGGCGAGCACTTTTCGGTCGGTGGCGTGGCAAGACAAGACCAGACCAGAGGACAATGCCACTCCAGATAGCTTGGGCGGCCGAGACACGCCTACGAATACAAGACCAGAAGACGCCGTGTACTTGATTTCCTCTTATTTTTTGTGTTGCCTGAACCCTAGATCACTTATATGCAATCTCATGATGTTTGTTAAGTAATTGTTCTTGTGATTAATGTCTGTGCTATGCATAGTAATCCTCGCTTCATTTTCTAACATGTGAGGTGCACAAGTGTATGCGGTTATGTCACTGACCCACTGCTCTTGCTGGCCACCACTCCGACCTGCTGCTCCCGGCGATGGTTCCGGTGGCGCAACTGCTGCTAGGCTGGCCAGAACCTCCCGCTCCTAGAGCCGTGGTAAGAATAGAGCAAACAGTCTCACTGGATTAGTAGACTCGCGTCCATGTTGAAATACGGGAAATGCTGCATTTCTTGGTGATTCCTAGTGCTTGCGCATGAGCTATTTTCGTAAGTGCGCATAGCTTGCCTGCTTCCATCTTTTTCTTTTTCTTACAGAAACTGAGCTAACTGATCTAAGAAATCTTGTTGAAAACAAGACAGATCTGCAAACGGAGTGGTGAATTTTTCGAAAACATGTTGCTGATTAATATTTGATTTGATTAATTAGCTTATCCATGGTTTATTTTCTTGATCTGAATTTTCCATGGTTCTTCCAATCATTTGTATGTGAGCTAGCAATCAGCTCATTGTCAAACTTGAATTATATCTCTTTATTTAGGTAATGACTCAGGAATTGCACATCCTGGTACTGCTGAAGCTATGCTAGCTAATTACTTGTACTGATGTGTTGTTGATTTATGAACTACCATGGTTTAGTTTGACTTGCATGTATATGCATCGGAAGCGATTTTCCGTTTGTCATATGCAAGATAGGGATTTTCCTATATGTACTTGTTAACTAAATTGTCATATGTAGCACACTGGTTGTTATAAGTGCTTAAGATTGCTGGTATCCAGCATGTTTTGTTTTTGTACGGCCCTCTACTCACCCAAGACCAAACTTTGCTTCTTCCTTGTAACCTCTGGCTGGCTGGCGGCCGACCGACCCTGTCGACACCGTGTTGAACAACTAGCAGACCAGTAGAGAACTTTAGGTGAATAGTTTGGAGTTTTTGGTGCCCATATCCGTGTGACCACCCAGATATGTTTTAGTTTAGGTTTGCTCTAAACAGTGACTCGTGATGTGCAGAATTAGCTAGTCTGAGCTGCTCGAGATGCATGAATACATAGTGCTGTTGCTGCCCATTAGCTCTTCATTGCAGATTTGTAGAACAAATTCCAACTACTACATTTTTATATGAAACTGAATCATGTTTTGGGATCAATTTCCACTGGTGTCTATTTCATTCTAATTGGCAAAGTGTTGCGTTATTTTAAAGCATGAATCGGTTCATAATTGTTTGGCAGTAGTAATTTGTCTTCATATGCCAGTTTGATGCCTCTCTTCTGTAGTGGATCATTCAAATTTCTTCTAATTCTATTTCACAAGCACTCATAATTTCTTCTGTACTCACTTTATGCAGGAAGTGACGAGGCAAGATGTGTTGGAGCTGTACAAAGAACTGGTGGGTTGTCTGTAATTTGGAGCTGTACATTCCTTCATCCGCCCTGAGCTCCATGAGTCCTGCTTAGAATCAGGCTTAATTAGAGTGCTGTTAGCATTATGCTTAATTAGAGCCATGTTAGCATTTGGCTTTAGCAGAGTCCCATCAGTGTTAGGCTTAATTCAGTTCAAAAAAAAAAAAAAGTGTTAGGCTTAATTAGCAGCTGCGGCTCAATCATCATTAGGCCTCCATTAGAGTCCTGTTTGGCAGCAGTAGACCTCACTAACTTATCCGTGCAATTAGCATGTACTATGGTCTGATTTGCTACATAAATTCGCCTCTCATTTTCTGTACCATCTTCAAAAGGTATAGGCAACATTTAAGAAAGCTGATGGTTATGTGCTACTATTGCTGGCTGGACAAGCATTTTGTGCGTTGCATTATTTTTCGTCTAGTTGTATGAAACTGAAAATATATCCTACTATGGCTGCTGGCTGGACATAGTAGTATATGGTCGTCTGTGTTTATCTAAATTTCAAATTTATTCAAACAAAATTACACCCTAACTACCTTCACTCTTATCATCAGTTGTCTGTTTCAGGAGTACATGTGGATCACACTTTTGTGCTCCAGACACAGTGAGCTGCAAAGTTCCATTCACGGTACACCACATCTGCTACAACTAGAGCGATGACAAATGAAATAATTTGATGAATGGAATGAACTAACACAACAAACATGAGGTCCTAACTGCCTTCACTCATAGCGATTCAAAGTATACATACATGTGGATCACACATTTGCGAAAAAAATCCTATACGACCCGACCTTGCACGACCCGGCTGGAGACCACCTCCTGCATCCTACACGTTAGCAAAGCATGTTGCGATTTGCTACCGGGCCGCTGGCTGTTTTGAGATGAGCGGCACCAGATGTGGTCTACCCATCGGGTCGTATGATTTTGGGTCGTATAGGATTTATTTCCACACATTTGTGCTCCAGACACAGTGAGCTGCAAACTTCCATTTCAGACACGACATATTGATCGAACCCTACTATGGGCACACTGTACGCGACATCTGCTGCAAGCACTAGAGCAATGACAAATGAAATAATTTGATGAATGGTCCAATGGAATGAACTAACACAAAAAACACCGGGTCCTAGTACGGATCATCACTCGACACGACCAGATGAAGGAAAGAAGAGAGAGATAAGGAGGGAGGAGGACGGGACAAGGACGAGCAGCTGAGGCTCGAAGGACGGGAAGCTTGCGCAGCGTTGGTTGAGGTAGACGGAGCAGCCGTCCACTGGGCACGATGGTGGGCATGTACACGGGGTCGTCGCATCCGTCCGTCGTGTCCCGCTTGAAGTCGGCGACGGAGACGAAGAGCGCGAGGAAGAGCACGAGGTGGTTGAGCGCGTAGCGCTGGCCGGCGCGCTGGTGCGCGCCGGCGCCGAAGGCCGGAAGTTGCGCTTGAACGCCACGTCCTCCCTGCGCTCGTCGGAGAAGAAGCGGTCCGGGTCGAAGGCGTCCGGCGCCGGGAAGCCCTGGAAGGAGGACTCGTAGACGGACGGGAACACGATGGCGCCCTTGGGCACCGTGTACCACTCGGTGAGCTGGAACGGCTCGCCGGCGATGTGCGGCACCAGCGTCGCCGGGGGCCGGTACCGGACCACCTCGCGCGCCACCGCCTGCGTGTACCTCATCCCCTGGATCTTCTCGGCGGTGATGGGCTCGCCTGACTCCGGCGACCAGACGGCGGACACCTCGGCGCGCACGCGGGCGAGCACGTCCGGGTGGGACTCGAGCGCGGAGACCGCCCAGCAGAGGGAGGAGGTGGACGCGTCCTGCGCGGCGAAGAGGAAGTCGAACGAGAACCCCCGAGCTCCTGTCGTCGGTGTGCGCGGGCGGCGGCCTCCTCGCCGTCGCGGCCTCGTCCTGCATGTCCTTGTGGTCGTCGCGGAAGAGGTTGTGGTCCCCGAAGAGGCGGTTGCGCGAACGGGCGGATTTCCGGATGCGAGCGCGCAAGTCCGTACGTGGTGGAGAAGTTGTGCCGGCAAGCCTTTTTCTTCCCGGCCTTGTGCTCCATGACCGGAGTAAATCGGCGTGTCGGGGTCGTCGATTCTCCGGCGATGGCTGGCGGAAGTGGAACCATCATCCTCCGCTTGGCGCTTCAGCTCGCTCGGCATCTCGCGGGAACAGGGACGGAACGAGGCGAAGGTGCTGCAAAACCTCAATGGACAGCCGTCTTTCCCTCGGATTTTATGATCACCACCAAGGTGGGCCGTGGGCCTGGCCCTACGTCTTGCAATCTCGGAAAAAGAAACCAACATCATCCCGAGCGACCGTATTCTCATCTGAACAGAAACAATCCCGGGCGGCGTTGGCGTTGGCGACTGCGGCGCACAGAGATGAAGAGGAGGACCGGTAGAAGAGGTAGGGACGTGGAGGAGGCCATGCTCCCGAAGAAGAAGAAGCAGAGGATGGCCGAAGCGCAGGAGATCGTTCGCCCGGAGAAGAAGCGAGAGGACGGCCGACGTGGAGAAGTCGGCCTACCTGGTGGTAGGCCATGGGTACGTGAGCCCTGCCTTTTCCGTGTTCAAGATCGAACCCTACACCGACGGCGGCGGAGACACACCGGTGAGAATCCCACGCCGCCTCGATCGCCTCAAATGCAACCACAACATGTCTTCTCTAGAAATCGGAAATGGGATATTTTAATAGAATATCTAACATGTGAATAAACCATATGTGTCAATAACGATCAATCAGACTACGCCAGAAACAGAGAAATGGTTGTCCGAAAAAGAGCAGCCATCCAGATTCTTTGGAAACCTGAAGCTAAACAAACAAACCAGGAATTCAGATTATGAGTACGTTCTAATTTTGAATTTACGAATAAAGTTTCAATCTTTCTACAGAATATCTAACATGTGAATCAGCCATATGGGATTATTGAACACTAAAATTGATACATTTATATCAGTATTGGTAAATCACACTTCCAATACTGTGGACCAAAACAAAATTATACCCAACAATGAATGCCAATAATTAGAGCACTAAAAATACATTTTTTGAACAAAGCACAAAAGGGTAGCAGGAAGCCCCTAACCAAGTATATTCCGACATAAACCCAGAGATGAAACATCCATAAGCAGCAGCAACCAAATGGCTACACTACATACACTGTGCAACATCAATGAAGTACCAACGACCAAATTCAATACACAAAAAACTTGAACGTTTGTTGCAGAAGCAACCTATTAAACATTTGACAGAGCCTAATGAACACCTTTATTTTCACTAACATAGCAAAGTATCAACCATACACAACAGGCACCAACAAAGAAAATTCACCTTTACTCTCAGGCCAATGGTCAGATGTCAAAATTACCAATGCCGTGCAAACAATAAGTAAACACTTAAGTATCACGAAACCATGCCGCTCTGCTAAATTATCCAAGGCAAGTCGCTGCTGCACATGGATTTAATTCACAATAACAATGCCACAGAAAACAGGGAACATCCTTGAGAAGTTGAGGATTACCCAAGGCTTGTTCAATCCTCTAACCAAGACACCCAAAAACACACACAGCGCTGCCGATGAGATCGATCTGTCGATCACACCTGAAATGAACCTTGTGGGGTTTTATACATGCAAGCTTTTATTTACTACCGACATGCTCAATTCAACACGAGAGAAAGAAATTGTAGCAAGGCTTCATGGAGGAGAGAGAGCTCACTGGGAGAAGCTAGCTTGTTGGGGTGGCGTCCTGCTACGACACGGAATGGTGGCCGGCAACAGGAGATTGCCGGCGGTGGCTCCCCATGGAGCCCGGCAGCAGCACCTCGCAAAGGCAGCCACCGACCAGCTCTCCTCCGCGCCTCCATGCCGCCAGCCTTGCGCCACAGCGAGCTTCTGACGGCCCCACTCCTCCCCCATAACACGGCCATCGTCCGCGTCGCTCGTCCCGACTATCCACCAGGAATATGACTGCAGCCCCTGCCCTTGGCCCGCTCGGACAGCCACAGCAAGGAGCGCGAGCATGGCAGACGAGCAGCAGGCAACATCTCTGCAAAATCATTTTATGTCAGTTCACAGTTGTCCAGTAACAAAAAGAACAGCCAACCAGAAGAACGGTTGCATGAGGAATTTTTTTGAAAGAAATAAATGCTTATAAGTCAATGAGGTGGCGCACCATTAGGCATGTCAAGCTCGCTGCGAACAGAATGGTGGCCGACAGCTGCATCTCATGGAGGTGTCAGGAAGGTTGCCGGTGGCGGCTTCCCATGGAGACCAACAGCAGCATCTCGCGAAAGGCAGCCAGCTGCTCGTCCTCGATGCCTTCCTGCCGCCAGTCTTGCGCCACAGCGAGCTTCTGATGGATCTGCTCCTCCTCCCAGCCATGGCCATCGCGGAACTTCGTCGTTGCCTGCATTGCCCATCCCCATATCAGATGCAGGTTATCACGCGATCGAGAATGTAATACACTGTATATCTGACAACAAAAGAAGCACCTCAGAATCACAATGGAATCCATTAAATTAACCTGTCCACTCCTCTACCTGGACCAAATCAGACCCTAAAACCAGTGTTTTAATCAATCCATGTGACCCGATGTCCCACATAGAATGCACAGTTTAATGGATTACAATCGTATTATGCTCTGATAGTGGGCCAGTGATGGTTAAAAAGATCGATGAAAGATAATCAAATATGATCGGTTTTGCCGTTTGGACCTTTTTGTTGCTGTTGAAGAAACACCACATGGAAAGATAAACTGGGGCAACGCCTAGTACATTTTCCGTGTTTGGATATCTTCAGAAATGTTCATGTGCAAGACAAAAAAAATACTTGCTACTTTCCAATTACATCAAGAAGAGCAGAGTGCCATGAAACATGAGTAGTTGGGGAATGAAGAAAACCATCTTGATTCGCCAAAAAAAAAGAATGCCAACTCGCTAACCAAAATTTCATCAGCACAAGTTAGCCGTTTCAAAAAAAAAAATGCAAGTTGACATAATGATTAGCTTCTGGAATAGAGAGACAAGCAAAAGAGACATGTAGAAGAGAAATCACCAACAGGGTCACTCACTTAACTTTAAGCAACGGGATTTCTGGAGCTAAATACTCGTAGTACTATTGCAGTCTGCAGCACATCATTGAAATCTGAATCGCAGCAGAAGAGCAAAAAGAAGACACGGGGTTGTGTGTCTCGCTCTCGCATGCTCATCCTCCTAATCTCGTGACAATATTAATTATTCAACGGATTCACCTTTCTAATTACGCGGCTGTTGGTAAGCTGCTGATGGAGGCCTCTAATCGTTGTCGGCCAAAGCGCAGCCGAACAGAGTTCTGCATCCAAGGGGTGGAGAAAATCAAGCTTTGAACAGAGTGTCGTTGTCGGCAGGACGGACCTTGCGGGTGCCGAGCAGCTCGATCTCCGGCAAGTCGCGGACGAGCCGGGCAGTCTGGCGAGCGGATGTGCCCTGGCCGCACCGCACGGCCGCGTCCCTGCCGTCGGCGCCCCCCGCGAAGAGGCGGGCCACGGGGGCGGCGAGGTCGGGAGCGGCGCATGGGCTGAAACCGCATCGGCTGCGGTGGGGGTACCCGCCGGCCACGGGGCCGACGGATGCAGCTCCGCCCCTCCCTTGCCCTTGCTCTCGAGGTGGCTCGGCCGGCCACAGCAGGTGGCGCGAGCACGGCGGGCGGGCGGGCGGCGTGGATGCTCCTGCGAGATCGTCGCCTGTGGGGTGCTCTCCGCTCGCCAGGAGGACGGGAAACGGAGCCGGCGGCGGCCGGCGGGGAGGAGCCGCTCTGGTGTTCATTGTGTTGGGTAATTCATTGTCGTCTACACTACTCAATCAGATCTTTACGGGATTTTGCTTTTCTTTTGACAATACTGTACTCACTCACAGCTCACTGGATTAATTACATTACAGGGTGCTAACCCCAAAACTCGCCCACGGTTAATTATCCATGCCACGGAAATTGTGCCGCCGTCCAACTAACCCTCCTTGTTTACCCAACCCGCTTCCATGTCTTCCACCGGCCCAAATCCCAAATTTTCCCTCTAAACTCAATTTTCCATGGCTGACTTCCCAAATTTGGTTTTGGCGCCAGAATTAGTACCAATCGGGGCTGTATTTAGTTACCTTACACGAGGCGCGTGCATTTCTAATCTCACAATAATATGGCTTGCATTGCATGTAGCTTCTCACGTGTGTGTGTATAGATACATCATGATATACCATTAGATCTAAAGTCTACACCTAAACCTAAATCTAAACTCTAGATCTAAAGTATATACCAAAACTCTAAGCATATGGAGTTCCCCTCTTCAACCCACCCTCAACATGTAGAAACGGGTCGATGACATACAGAAAAAATGTTCAAGTCTCACAATACTAAGATTATTCCTCGAATCGAAATAATATGCTGTAGAGGCATGCTCTGCTAAGAACTTGTGGCACTGAAGACATGAAGACCACCGGAATAACATAGGGGACCAGTTGGGACTAGTTAGACACCAAGAGCATCTAACCCATGATCGGAAGGTATATGATAGACAAGATTACCTAGTGACACCAGAGTCTTGCGGGAACAGCGGGGTACTTGATCTAGGGCATGGGGAAGACATGGCACATGTGGCTTTTTGTCCCACCTTATGCCATGTTGTCCATTGTAGAATCTCGGACGCTCGGCAAAGATCTTTTTATTCATATATTGAACCTTGTACCTAACCGAAGACCTAGACTCTACATCTTACCCTAGACTTGAACTATTCACATAACATAAGATCTGAAGTCTAGACCTAGAACCAAATCTAAATTATAGACCTAAACCCCTACACATACAACCCCTAGAACTTAAATCTATAAGAGAAATCTAAGTGTAAGTGTTTTCCTCTTCAAATCACACCTCTAAACCTAAATTATGACCCCCATTCAAGAGGGGGTGGTTTCCGACCCTTGCTCTCTCGATTTTAGGCGAAACTCTATTATGTGGGCCCCACGATGTCTACCTAATACTTTCCTTGTGTTGATTACATGTGACTCTTCTCCTTTGTTTGTGTTAGTGTAGGTCCTAGGAACATGAAAACCCCCAAACCAGACAAAGTGCTTACAAGAGTTGGGTTGTTCACCCCAAAAAGAGACCAAGTGCCTATAAGCCGGAAATCTTCCCTCAATGCAGTAGTCATGTTTGTGAATGAGGTGCTTTAGAGTTGTATATTACTTTTTTCTCTTCACTCCACACTTAGTACCCCATGCGAGATGGGGTGTTTTTCGACCTTTCCTCTCCTAATTTAAAGCAAAAACCTATTCCTTTGGCTTCACAATGTCTACCCCGTTGCTTTTCTTTCCAAGGTGGTGATTCCTTGTGACTCATCTCTTTGTATGCTCTAGTGTATGAAAAACTCAAAAGAGGCCAAGTACTTACAATAATTGGGTCGATGCGAGTGGTAGTTTTGCACTATGAAGTTTGAAATCTTCCTTTGAGGTAATCATATTTGCGAAGGAGGTTCCACTTTGAAGTTGTATATTGGGTTTTATCTTCACATCACATTTGTATACACATATTAGGAACTCCATGCAAGAGGCGGCGGGTTTCGACCCTTCATCTCCCGGTTTTAGGCGAAACTCTACTATTTCGTGGATCCCACAAACGTCTACCCTAGTTTTCCTCCAAAGTTGTGACTCCATGTAATTGTTATCTTCGTTTGCGTTAGTATAGGTCTTAGGAACAGGAAAAACCCAAAAAGGGTTGAAGTACTTACTAGAGTTGTGTCGGTGGCCTCGAAGTGGTAGTTTTCCACTATACATCTCAAACCTTCATCCGTGGTAGTCATAGTTTTTTAAGGATGCATGTGGAACTTAAGAGTTTTATACACATTTCCATCTTCTTATACAATTATAAACCCGTCCCCCCCCCCCGCCGTGGCTATATATGTAATCCTTCTATCTTTCTAAGTTTTACGTGCTTATTTTATTGGGCTTAGAGCTTGTAGATGAATATTCAACGCTTGGAAGTCTGCCTCGAGAGAGTTAGAAGAGGAAATTGACAGCAAAGGGATTCTTTGGTGTCTTCTCAGGACAAATTGATGATAGATTCACGAATTCTTCAGGCGAAGGAAAATATTTGACAGCTTCAAAGGCCTAACTTGGTTTATAACTTTAGTGCCGTATTTATCTCCGGAAGAAGATTTTTACTTGCCGCGTATTTACGTATCTATGTTTTTCCTGGTTCCCTCTCCTATTTTTGAAGAAAGAATTTTCCGGACATGATCTTATGTTTCTTTCTTGTATTTTCTTATCTATATGTTTTTCCCGCTTCGTTTATAGTATGATCTGCCGCGATTCTCTCTCGTATCTATTATCCACACCTTCACTATGTGTTATTTATATTTTTAATAAAACAAAGCATGAACTATGTGTCCCCGGTTGGTTCTGTCACAGCTTGATCTAATGTTTACCTTCATTGTCTGCGATGTGTCATTGTCTAATGTTTTGTTTCTTCCAGTTGATTTGATAGTATCTATCGGAGGAGTTGCCTTGAGCCGTTTTCAATAGTGACCTGGTATCAAACTATATCCATGCGTTATATTATGACTGGTTAGATTTTGAGGAAGCAAAGAACACAAACGCAACTGTGCACATCATCCGCATAAGTGCGGCCTCAAATGCATCTTATTAATCTTGGACTTGAGTTAAATTGTTCAACAAGTGGAACAAACCTCTGTTATAGTGACTTGCAGAATCCGTGTGTATGGAAACCACGTACGTAGTAGTATATGGTCGTCTGTGTTTAACTAAAATCTCAAATTTATTCAAATAAAATAGACCCTAACTGCCTTCACTCATAGCGATTCAAAGTATACATGTGGATCACACTTTTGTGCTCCAGTACACACGTGAGCTGCAAACTTCCATTTCAGACATGACATATTGATGGAACCCTACTATGAGCACACGGTACGCGACATCTACTACCACTAGAGCAATGACAAATGAAATAATTTGATGAATGGTCCAATGGAATGAACTAACACAAGAAACACCGGGTCCTAGCTACTACAGATCATCAGTCGACACGACCAGATGAAGGAAAGAAGCAGAGAGAGACAAGGAGGGAGGACGGAATAATGGGAGGACAAGGACGAGCAGCTCAGACGACTCAGAAGGAGGGGAAGCTTGCGCAGCGTTGGTTGAGGTAGACGGAGCAGCCGTCCCTGGGCACGATGGTGGGCATGTACACGGGGTCGTCGCAGCCGTCCGTGGTGTCCCGCTTGAAGTCAGCGACGGAGACGAAGAGCGCGAGGAAGAGCACGAGGTGGTTGAGCGCGTAGCGCTGGCCGACGCACTGGTGCGCGCCGGCGCCGAATGCGAGGAAGTTGCGCTTGAAGGCCACGTCCTCCCTGCGCGCGTCGGAGAAGAAGCGGTCCGGGTCGAAGGCGTCGGGCGCCGGGAAGCCCTGGAAGGAGGACTCGTAGACGGACGGGAAGACGATGGCGCCCTTGGGCACCGTGTACCACTCGGTGAGCTGGAACGGCTCGCCCGCGATGTGCGGCACCAGCGTCGCCGGCGGGCGGTACCGGACCACCTCGCGCGCCACCGCCTGCGTGTACCTCATCCCCTGGATCTTCTCGGCGGTGATGGGCTCGCCGGACTCGGGCGACCAGACGGCCGCCACCTCGGCGCGCACGCGCGCGAGCACGTCCGGGTGGGACTCTAGCGCGGAGACCGCCCAGCAGAGCGAGGAGGTGGACGCGCCGTGCGTGGCGAAGAGGAAGTCGATTGGAGCACTCCGCGAGCTGGAACGAGTCGCCAGCCTGTCGCCGGTTGCGTGCGTCGATGAGGTGTGGCCCAAGGGGTGGAAGGCGTCTCCCGCGCGAGGCCGGACGTACGGTTGCAGCTTCAGCAGCCTCGCGCGGTGTGGCACAACACGTACGGTTGCGTGTGCGTGTATCGTGGTGGAGGTGGATTCGTAGCTGCCTCGAGTCGATCGATCGAGCCAGCTGCAATCGAAGCAGTGCGCACGGGTTTTCTCTCTCGCGCACCTACGCATGCCACACAATAAATTAAATCCGACGCCTCGATCGACGCGTACGTTCGATTACAACGACACGAAAATCATCTCCGCGAAACAGCGCGGCCAGGTTCGTTATGATTCATCCATCGATTAATAAAGCTCCTCTTTATTCCCTCCATCACTTGCAACCAAACTTGTGGTTCCTAATCCTACGTGCGCGTAAAATGCTGCTAATAATAGAATTTTCACATGCCCAACCCCTATTTTCGGACATCACATAAATTTTCAAAACATTTTCAAATCATCGCCAACGAGTATAATAACTGCTATTTTGAATTTTCACTTAGAGCATCTCTAGCAGACCCCATCCGACCCCCATCCGTATAATAACTGCTATTTTGGAGTTTTAGAGGAAAAAAACGGGACGGTTCAGACACCGCATCGGCCCCCATCGCCATCGTGGACAACGACAAACGTCAGTGACACGTCGAGAAACAGATCTCACCAGATCTGAAGAACGGAGCTGCCGATCTGAAAGATCAACAAGCACACATTGCCAACAACTCCGAGACGCCGCCATGAAGGTCGCCACCGGTGTGGAAGTGGAGTTGTGGCAGATTTATTTGTCCGGACGCCGCTCCCACCACCCCAACGATGCACCATAGCAGGCAAAAACTAACCCTAACTACTAGGCCAGAACGGAGGAACGAGGTTCCCCCTCCCTCATGCCGCCGCCAGAGCGGCAAGTGGAGGAAGAGGAAACCAGGCCCAACGCCCTGGCCGGAGATTGGGAAGATTGGATCCCGCCGCCACCTCTCACGAGCGACGAGCCGACGAGGGAAAAAATCGGTTTGCATATAAGTCATCTCTTCAAAACTAAAGAGTTGCACCATTTGTCTAAATTGACATATATCTACACAATAAGACACGTCTCACGTCTAGATACATGCGAATCTGATAAATGGGCGACACTTATTTCTAAAACACAGGGACTACATACAAAAACTCTTCGAAATTTCTCTCTCGCGCCAGCATGCCACACAATAAATAATGCGATGCCTCGATCCACGGGTACGTTCGATAACGACACGAAATTCATCTCCGCGAAAGACCACGGCCAGGTTCGTTAATAAAGCTCCATCGATTAATATAATAATTAAAGCTCCGGGGGTGGCGTTTTGGCTCCCGGGTTCAAATGCTCCTGCCTTTCTAGACCAATCATGTTGCCTGCAGAGCTGTGATTGTCAGAGCTACCTTTTTCTGAAGACGTGAAGAAATTTCACGTAAACGAGAGGGCTCGTATCGGTACACAAGTACGGATTGCTCAGACGTATGCTAATAAATTCGTTCCTGAACGGCACGAACGACGAACGTTACGTCTCTATCATGTACCGGAAGAAAATGATTCGTGGAAAAATGCCAGAAATCCTGGACCGTGGGTACATGATTTTCATCCATGCATCTGTCTGGAGCGGAGCTGGATTCGGACCGGTTGGAAGGGAGTGTGCATTTTGTTTCTTTTTTGCTGAAAGCGTGGTGGAGGATTACTGCAACCGAATCACGCCGACCAGGAAAGGCAAGAAACTGTCGAAGCCAAGGGGAACTGCTCCGTCGAGGTCCCCGCCCAACCTGCTCCCTGCCACCGTCATGCTCACGGTGGAGATCCCCGCACGCCTGCTCGCCGGTGGCCGAGTCGAGTGTGCTCATGGAACCACCGCCAATCGTGCAGTGCGGCAAGCCGAGACGTCCATTACGCTTATGCCTATGCAACGTCTCCCAGAGACGCCATCAGTCAGAGCCTCAGAGGTCGTAGGCCGCAGCTGACCTGTGAGAACCATCGCGCAGGATCGATCTGGTTGTTGTGCCGAACGGCATTGACACAGGGGGACATGGACGCACGCTCGTCGTTCACCTCTGGGAACCCGCCGCGACGATCGCTGGCAGTCTCCAGGTCGACCTGCACGGAGCTTGATGAATTTTTTGCGCTTATTCTCGCCGGACGATTTCAGCTTCCCTTTCGGTGTAAGCAGTTGTGGGCGGCGGCAAGTTGGATTTGGACTACCCGTGTACAAAGGAAGAAGAACGAAAGCTAAGTGATGTACTACTGTTAGCTGAGTCCGAGGGAAACGAGGCGGCGGAGAGAGTGGGTCGCGCGCGGCAACACTCGGTGATGCAGGAGCGCCGGCGTGGTGGGCGTGGTCGCGTGGATTTGCCTTCCGTTGCGTTCATCCAGCCTCGAGGCAGCTTCGAAGAAAATTACCCTCTGTCATGTACTATTACGCTGAGAGGGAGAAGCAGGCATTGATTACCTTTCTGAGATGCGGCTGGACACTGTTAAAAAAGAGAGATACAAAAGAATACTTAGCTGAATACGCTGACAAATGTTGCAGCAGGCTGAACGTGATTGGTGCAGAAATCAGGTGCATGTACACCCGAGAGCTGAAACGAATTTCCGTTAAAGCTCCTCTTTATTCTCTCCATCGCTTGCAACCAAACTTGTTCGTACGTGCGCGTAAAATGCTACTAATAGATTTTTCACATGGCCAACCC
This sequence comes from Lolium rigidum, assembly GCF_022539505.1. NCBI lineage: Eukaryota > Viridiplantae > Streptophyta > Magnoliopsida > Poales > Poaceae > Lolium > Lolium rigidum. Next base: position 353,416,066 of record NC_061513.1, on the reverse strand, counting down.
CTATTTTCGGACATTACCTTGAATCATATACATTTTCAAAAGATTCTGCACTACACCGGGCCAGGTAAAACCACAGACCTGACCATTGCTGTACCTGGTCTCCATTGATTCAATTCAACATCCTCCTGCTTCTAAATCCTCTCTTCAAAACTAAAGAGTAGCACCATTTGTCTAAATTGGCATGTATCTACACCATAAAACACGTCTAGATACATGCGAATCTAGACAAATCGGCGACACTTATTTCTACAACACAGGGACTACATACAAAAACTCTTCGAAACCAATAATCACCAAATAAAACCGCACAACTCCTATCCTAGTGCGTAGCTCCACCAGTGTTAAGAATAACCTGGGCCTAAACGTGTAAAGCAACCACTTAACACTGTTACAAACTGCTCCCCTCAAGCATTACATTACACAAATGATGTTACTACTTAACGGTGTCGTGGAGAGTTGATGCCGGTAGGTGAGGGACGGCCTCGGAGAAGAGTGGCTGCCAGGAGGGGCGCTGCTCTTCACAGAGACTTTGTAGTCAATCCGCTGCCACCGGAGCGCCTACACAATGCGCTTCTGGATGTAGCCGATGACGCTCAACACCGCGCCTCCTCCTCTCCCTCAACTTGCCTCCCAGAGCCCTGCTTCATACCCTTCAGCTCCTCCTCCGATATAATTTGAACCTCAAAAATATACAAGAATTCAGCAATGTCTACGCATAACAAGCGGCAAACAATCAAAAAAATCAAATCGAGGCCATACTACTACAAGGCTAATTTTATTCAAGACCACAAGATGAAATACAGTGCTGCATACATGTGATCAATCTGAAATTCAGTTTGAGAAAGCCTAAAAAGAACGAAAAAGAACTTGGTTGTTCTTCCCCACAAGGAAAGGACAAATTCTCATTTATCAAAGATTTCCATTCTGGAGCACGTATATACAACTACAAGGATCTATATCTGAAACGGAAAGCAGGGGCGATCGATTCGATCGAGTACAAGACAGGGCTTCCCCAGAACATGCCAAAAAAGACAAGATTGCTTGCCACTCTTCACTCATTCAGCAAACACAACTGAACAAAATATGCACAGCAACATGTACTGAACCAAACAGAGAATGGTGCGGTGGCAACCTGTTAGGTGAGGGCTTCAGAGAAGTGCGACTGCCAGGTGCAGCGCTACTCTCGACGGAGACCTTGCAGTCAATCCACCGGAGCGCCACCACGCTGCGCTTCTTGATGTCCCCAATGACGTTCAGTAACACGCCTACTCCTCCTCCCAGCTCACCACCAAGACAACCTCCCGGAAACCCTGCTTGTCACCCTTCAACACGTCGGCCTCCTCCAATATGATACGAACCTGAAAAATATGCAAAATTTCAGCTATGCCTATGCATAACAAGAAACAAAAAAGTAAAAAAATCGAGCTCATACTAGTGCCTATAAATCTACTGAGTATGCACGCAACCAGTTTCCATGGCCACATCCATACAAATATGTGCAGCGGCATAAATCACTAAATATTCAAGTATATAGCTTTACATAAAAATTATTGCCCATACAATTAGCTGTAGGTATCATCACTTACAGGATTTATTACAGCAAAACCAACAGATTCATATGTATGATAGTCGGGCATGGTTCAAAAAAAAAGGAATAGAAGTAGTTGGACGCTGGTAGTCAAATTAATTAACAGTAATGCATATGCACACAAACAATTTAGAAATCTGGAAAAGAGTGCTTTAAACCACTGATTATTGACATCATGTACTATAATAGTGTCTAAATAAACAGATACAATTGATAATTACTATAGACAATTATTCCAGTTTGATATGCATCATGGATCAACTATAAACACTATTGACTCCGGGAGCATTGATCAAGGCAGAAATTAGGCATATAAACATTGATCAATATACTACTGATTGACTTCATCAAAGGAGATACTGTTAGAATCATCTAACCACAAGAACAATTCAAAGCAAATCCCGAAAATAGGGTTTGAAGATTGCCGAATCAAAGTTTCAAAGGTTAGAAATGATCTTGCACAGTCAGAAAGCTATGTCCCATAAATTTGCACTTTTGATTGAGTTAAAACAGCATATTTCAGGTTTAAGCAACTTTATAGTGACACATTAAAAAGTCGAAACGAAATCCGTGTTAACCAAATAGAGGATCACCTAAACCCAATGAAGAAATGAACAACAAATGCTCATGTAACGCATATACTTCCATGAATCTCAAACATGCATCTTCCTAATTAAGAGAGGCTTGATGGACTAATGGTGACAAACAAAGCAAGAGTAAACAGCGCCAACATCGGGCAGCAGCATGCCAAAGGAAAAAATCAACCTATCCATGCTGGAGCTCCTCGTGCAAGAAATGATGCTAGCGCTGCTGGAAGCAGCCAGCCTCGCGCCTATCCATTTGCGGCAGAACAGGAGCCGTCTTTCTCCTTCATCTCCCCTCCACCTTTCCTGTCGTCGCTCGTACTGCACCGAGTTGTCACTCAACGTCCTGCTACTATGCCAAGAAATCACTTTTCAGTCAAACTGAATTAGGGAAGAAAAGGATCAGGTTTATGTTTTGGTGTACCTGGACGGCGACGTCCCAGAGCAGGGCGCGGCGAGTGAAGCTCGGATGGTCCTCGGCGGCCGGTGACGAAGGGCACCACGGCGGCCTCATCCCGGCCTCAGGCGACGAGGAAGAGCGCGGCCAGGGGCTCGTCGACCGGTCACGGCGATGAATCGGCCGGGGAAAAGGGCCAGGAGCGGCGCCGTCGCGTCCTGGTGCCGGAGTCCACCTCGCCGTCTTGACGAGCGATGCGGGCAGCGAGTTCGACGGAGCGCCGCGCACTGTCTGACCGGTGCACGCGCGCGCCGGCGAACGGGCTGCCGCGACGACATGGCTGCTGGGCGGCGCCTCTCTCGTCGGCATGTCCTGGGCGTGGGTGGTCAATCTGGTGGGTGGGCTCGGGAGTGGCTGGAACATTGGCGGAGGGAGGAGAGGGAGATGGCCGGGGCGGCGCCGGAGGATGGCCGGAGCTGCTGGCCTTGGATCTGGCTGTCAGGATTTGGGTCGGGGAAGGGAGAGCCGAGAGGGGATTGCGACTGTTAGTTAGGGTTCCATCCGTCGGGTCGATTTCCATCCGACGGCTACAAGCGAGACAGAGCGAAAATGGGGGTGCGTTGGCCCAAAGGTTTCCATGGTTCGCAGCCCAGGCCTGCGAATTTCCTTTTATTTACTTCTTACTACTAATTTAAAAGTTTGGGTTGCCGCTCTTTTTCATGTGCATGTGGATATAGACAAGGCAATCAAGGTGGCAGGTTTTCAAAGCAGCATCCTTGTTTTTCACGCCGCCAAGCCCACCTCGCCCCCAACCATCCGGCTTACGTGACTGCACAATCAAGAACGGTGCCCTCGTCTGCACCACGCGCCAACAATCGAGCGAGGCCCCAAAGGACAAGTAACGGGCATCAGCGTGTGTAAACACGCTTGTCCTATGTGCGAGTACAAGGTGATGAGATCCACGCCGACAACCGGTTTGTAATCCCGAGGGACATGGTGATGCCCTAGTCTCCATGTGTAAGCTTCATAACTACTTTGTCAACGAGCAATTTGATACGGCTGGAAGGAGGTTAGTTAGAAGGGAGTCACGAGGGGCCCAATTTTTTGCACCCGACCAAGACGTCCGGCAAGTGAAAATGAAGAAACATATTGAAATTGGTAGAGGTTTGAGAAACCCTAACTCCGGGGAGCTTTCCATGCATGTAGCCTCCAATTGATCGAAACTCGTATGCACAAGTCATGCCTCATGAAAAAAAAGTGTGTTGATGGAGAAATGAATGGACACTCGGGGATCCAAGTACACTACGAGGACGACAAAAAGACACATGAAATGATTGTTTCTTGCATAAAATGAAAACAAGGGGAAACACAAAACAATGCCATATAGCCCACAAAAATGGGTTGTAAAACATCAAAATGACTTCTCTTTAATGGTGTGCCTACGATCACGGATCACGAGATATATTATTTTGGTATTCATAGGGTATAGATTTTAGTGTCTAAGTCTATGTCTAAGGGTGTAGGATTTAGGGTACAGGCAAGGATTAGAGTCTAGATCTAGTGTTCGGCATACATATATGGTTAAGGTCAAGATCTAACCCTAGTCCCAAATCATGAACTTAAACACTAGACCTAAACCCTAGATGTAAATTAAGGGCGTAAACACTAAGTATGGATATTTTCATCATTACAACACTGATATATATACATATTGGGACCACACACAAGAGGGGCTATAGCGACCCTTCCTAGCTCAATTCCAGGCAAACCCTAATAGTGGCAGTGCGGCTTCTTCCCATAGATTTCTATCCAAATTGGTGATTTCATGTGACTTCTATCTCCTTTTGTGTTAGAATAGTTCATAGGACCATGAACAACCCTAAAAGAGGCCAGGTTATAACCATAGTTGGGTCGGTGGCATCAAAATAGGAGTTTTGAACCTCTGACGGAGAGGATTCCCTTCCTCCAACAGGTTTTGGTGTCGGAACAGCCATGCCTAGCTGAGGAAATTGGCCCTAATACTAAGGAACATGTATCATTTGCCGCTTGGTACATGGAATTCCTATCAGTAATCTTGTGTTTATCCTTGCTTGCATGCTTGTAGTAATTCATGATATACTCAACCGGTTGTTTCATGGCAAAGCCTGATGCATGATACGACAAGGAAGTGCATTGCTTTCTTCGCTCTTTGGTAAGAAACTGATTTAGTTTTACTCGTGTATGATTTTTTTGTCTCCATCTTTTTTCTAGCTATTGGGTTTATAATTTGTGTTGCGCCAATTCATGTTGGTTAGCGGTAAGAGTTGATGAACTGACACAAATACAATATAGCGCCTTGTCCACGACGCTTTCACCGGCAAGATCATTTGGTCCTGCTCCAACTTATCACTTTTGTTGTAGATTATCTTTTTTCCTTTCTTTTCTCTTAAACCCAATAGTCGTTCCCTTTCTAGGTGTAGATCAGGAGGACGAACAAGCAAGACTTTTCTAATTAAGAATTGGCCAAATTGAGATACTTAACAACAAATTGATGTAGTGTTTAAGGAACCGCGGTTCTCTATTTGTAATAATGTTCCACCTGATCCTTGGTTGAGAGATTGCGGCCCAAATTGTTTATACGCCGAGCTAGAAAGCACGAATACATTTTAATTGTAAAGTTCAATTTCATAGTATAGATTCATTCCCAATTTTATTCTATTTGGCACAATATATATTTCTGGTATATATTATTACCACTAGTTTTTTTTCTTCGCGGATATTTCTGAAATCTCGCCGCTAACCGGTTTACTTGGTACCCGGCCGGTATATACCAAATTCTTTGTAATTACTCAAATTTGAAGAATTTTAATAAATTATAGATAAATTGTAATTTTTGTTTGAAAAAACATAGGGCGGTATTTGCACTATTTCTTGTATTTCTTGTAACCAGTAATATCGTGGCCGCCGGTATTCTTTTCAAGAACGGGAAATGACACCTTATTGCGGATTCTCCCCTTTGTGGTGACCGGGAGATGTCAACTTGTCAGACAAGGCCGTTGGCAAAATGCATACTCCGACGGTGCAACACGGAGAAGGTGAACGATGCAACAATTAATGTAGAGTGGGCAGCCGACATCTTTGGAAGAGAACCCTAAGAATAGAAGCAGGAAAATGGGATTAAGTGTTTGGGAGATATATGTTGAACTCGAGGTTAAGGGAAAGACTGCTTGGTACTTGTGAATGAGTGACGAGTTATCCTATCATATAACTTCCACAAATTCCAAATGTATTACTCTCTCCGTCCACGGATAAGCTTTTCTTTTTTGAAAGTCAAACATTTTAAAATTTGACCAAATTTGGCAAACACATGTGGTATCTAACTATTACACTATTAGCTAGCGTATGAAGATGAATCTAGCAACATTAATTTAGTGTTATAGATGTAGCTACTTTTTCTAGGGAGTTGATCAAATCAAAGTCAATATAAAGTTCAATTTACGAGTATGTGCAGGTACATGTTTACTAGTAGGTCTCAAATAAAAAAAATTGGTAATTTTTTTTGGCCGATTCCATGATTTCCATCTCTCCTAGAGAAAAGAAGATATGCGAAGAAACCGGCTGCCCACGGACGTAAATCCGTATGGTACCCCATAAATCAGGTATGGTACCCCTCCACGAAAACCACGATAATTCGGATTTATCTGAATTCGCATTTTGTGGGACAGAACTTTAAATAAAGATATTTTTTGGAAAAATGGAAAGGGAATACTTTGTGCATGGGTATTTTTACCCGCGGGTACCCATTTACCCTGTCGGGTGACGGGTATGGGAAAATCTTGTATTCGTTAAGTTGACGGGTAAAATTAAGCGCAACGGATACGGGTATGGGAGGGCTCTACCCGTACACATACCTTGCGGGTGCCATCCCTATACAGATGCAGGTATTGAGCTTGATATACTAATCAACTATTTCGGAAGACCAATCTGATAAGAATGGCTTTGGGAGCCTTGGACCAAAAATCCCGCCCACACACCTTCCCCTAACCAGTATTGGGCTGGTAGATGTCGTTTTCCCGCCCGACGCTTCTAGGCCTCACGCAACCCACTATGGCAGCAGGCACGTGACACCGTTGATAAGGTTCTCGTCGATGCTCGAGTACCCCGACAACGATTCCCACGGCAGCTTCAACCCCAACTCCGTTCTCGTGTTGGAGTGGACGCCGCCCAACGACGAGCGCCATTGTGTTGGACCTCAACGTGGCATTTGACGGCTCACCGGCCATGCGGCCCTCCCCATTAGGCGACGCCAACGCTCGAGGAGCTGGCTTGTCGCAGATGTTCGACGGTGCCGGCTAGGGCGCTCGGAGTGTGTTCGGTGGAATGTCGCAGGACGACCCCATCATGCACGAGCTCATCGAAAATGGCGGCGAGCTATACACCAACGGCGACGCCGGCTACCACAGAGGGGGCGCCTTCAACCGTGGTGGAACCCACGCCTGTCATATGAGAGTCGAGGTTATGTAATATGTGGCCGAAACTGCGGCCTTTTGTTCAGCGAGACATTGAACTAGTGGTGATTTAGAAGAGGGAGTGATGAACTCGCGACGCTTTTTGATGAACCAACGGGCATTGTTGCTGGGATAAACAGTTTAATTCAAATATGCGGATCGAAAGGCCGTTTGGGAGGCCGTTTGGGATTGCGTTGTTGTCCGCGTGCCGGCCGTGTCCCCATGCACGGGTCACGGCCATGGACATCTACGGCGCCTAGTTTTGTGGTTGGCAACCTCATCCTGTCGGAGAGAAGAGAGGTGGTGCCCACTGGATTATGGAAGCGGCATCACTCTCGGGATACACTAACGTTTCTTTTTCAGGTAAATTAGCTGTGCATTAAACAGTGTGTTAGTGGGTGGCCGGGCTAGTTCGGCTCGGCTGCTGCTAACGAAGGAAGTGTCAGCTCGAACGAGTAGCACTAGCTGGCTTCTCCTTCCCCTGGTCGATAAACAGTTTAATTCAGCCCAATACGAATTATCGTGGTTTTTTTTTGGCCGATTCCATGATTTCCATCTCTCCTAGAGAAAAGAAGATATGCGAAGAATATCAGGTAGCATACGGATAGGAAATCACGCTCCATAAATCACGACAAATTAATATAGCAGTACTTAGATACGCATGTAATTAACCATCCATATGTACGTGAAATTAACTCGAGGGAAAATAGCGACCCAGACTCCTCGATATACGAGAAATTAATAGTGAGGCGGCACAACGCACGCAAATCTTGTTGTTGATCCCTTTTCCCCGCAACCGATCCCGCAGCCTCCTCATTTTCCCTTCCAAGCCTACCCACCGCAGCCCACTACGCCCGCGGCAGGTCGGGGCCGACGTCTCACCTCCAATCTCCGCCGCCACGAAGGACTATCACCGCCGGCCCTCCTCCCCACTCTCTATTCCATGGCAACTTCAACAACACCTCAAGTCATCGCCGCGGCAACGGGTGGGGTGAGGCAGCTCAGAGACCGACTGCCCCACGCTCAGCAGACATGGCCGGCTAACATCCACGGGCGCCGGAGTCCTCGGGGCATGCAACCCTTCCGGCAAGCGTGTCCGGGCGCCGTGGGTTACCGCATCTCCGGCCGAACCTCCTCGTCCTCCTTGTTCCCCATCTTGGCATGGCCTTGTAGAAGGTAGCGGCCTGGACATGTTGGACGAGGAGCTCGTCCAGCCCCAGCTCGGAGACGTCCTCCATCACGGCGCCCTGCAAAAGGTCCTTTTTCCCCTGCAAAATTGTTTGGAATAGTTCATATCATGATCAAATCTGGATCATTTTTTCATCGATGCACCATAATAAATACTTGCACTAGTTCTGTGTGCGATCTGCTAGCTACTATTTCCTATCTTAATTTGCAAGAAGATGGAATCAAACATTCGTGAAATCTGCTCCGTTGAAAACAGCGCCGCCGACTTGCTTCCCCCACCCTCCTTGCGGGATTTGCGAGCAGAGCTTCTCGATCTGCTCTCCGACAGTGGGAGAAGCTCCAGGTCATCAACTTGCCATTCTCGATTCTGGACGCCGCTGCTCACCGGTCTCCTCCGCCGCTGATGTCCCCCGACGGCCGGCGTCTTGGCGGGAGGTCAGGAACGCACCGGATGTGAAGGGCAGGTGCAGTACTTCTTGCAGGAGGCCACCCCAAAGGCGCACCGGCAAGGACTTCAACGACCAAACACTCATCAAGTAAGACTTCAAGACTGTACCATCCTTACGCCTTTTCCTTTTCCATCGATTCCTACACTAGTGTCACTGGTGAAGTGATTTCTCTTACAGTCATTTTTAACAAAAAACTCTGAGTGAAGTATGAAGTTTCTAGCATGTGGAAATTAAACAGAATGTCTTAATGTTCAGAGTACTTTGATGTTTTTCTGAATTTCTGTTTATTGATGCAGTCAATACTGCGGCAGACAAACTTCAAAGGCGCAAACTTGCTCGGCGCAGGCTTCTTCGAAGCGGACCTCACAGGTAGCATACTGATCTAAATCTCTTCTTGATCCCTTCACTGGCCGGCTCCAAGTCTCAGGTATCATGCGTAGTGCCAAGTTTAGATGCTTGCCCACTGTCAAGTGTCCAGTATCATGTGTAGTGTCAAGTTCAGATGCTTGCCCACTGTCAAGTGTCAGGTTCTGAATTCTTTTTTGTTTGTTTGATGGTGATTTATTTAGGTGTTGATCTCTCCGACTACGACCTCAGAAATGCTGACTTCCTGCTGGCAAATGTGACAAAGGTCGTGTCAGTCAACATGACTCAATCTAGTGCACGTTAGTAGAGTTAGTTAGCTTCTCTTGCTATTGTGCCACAATCATGCTACGAGATCAGTTAGCGTCTGTTGAGTGCCTCTGTACATGCATATAAGCAATCCAGCTATGTTTTGAATTAACTCGTTGCATAGAATATGATGAATATGATATATAGCTATTTAACCCAAAATTATAAGCCACTGTCTGATGTTCAATTATGGATTTAGAACCAGAACCTAAAGAAGATGTACAGTGATAAAAATTTGTATGTATAGGCCGCTGCACGACTCATGCTCTAGGCGTTGTCTGACAATGCAGTCTAGAAAACATTTTCTTCGTGCAGACGTCATGCCCCTCATTAACCTTGGTGCATTCTGATCCGGGCAAGAGTTTTTCAAAGAATAGCCTTTGGCTTCTTCACCTTCATTCGATGTTCAGTCACAGTCATCAACGAAGTATCCTCCTCATCTGTAAATGAGACATGCAAAACGGTAGTGATCAGACTGAGAAATTAGTTAGTTACTAATTGTGTTCATCTGGGTCATGTTAGTTGCTATAGGACTTCGGCGTTTGTCATCTAAGATCTACGTATCATTTTTAAATTGTGTGCAAACCTGGAGTAGGCTTTATCTCGGCACTAGGACATCACTGATGCGTTTACAACAGTCATTGTGGTTGCTAAACAGCCCTCATTTGATGTTATATAGCTGTCAGATTGTTGCCTCACTTGAAAATGATCTCACTACACGTGCCAAAACAACTGAGATGAAAATAACACTTTAGTTTTCGCTCCTATGCAACAGTTTTCCGAGATGAAGTGGGCCATTTCTTCCTCGTCATCATGTTCAGCGTCATCATGGTGAAGCTCAACCTCACCACCGGCATCATTCCTCGCCCAACGTCTCTGCCGGCCTACGGCATCGCCTTGAGCGGTAAAGCCCTTTTTTCAAAACTAACATTCATTCAACATCAATCAAGGTCACAATGCTTCAACCGTGTCATCTTTATCTTGTAGCAGAGTAGCCCTGTTCTTAAAATCAAAAGTAAACACATATGCAGACTAATGGGGCATACTAATCGAACCTTCTTATATATCCATGTTTCAAATGTATCTGGATGTAATGATTTGGTGCACAGCTTTGCGACCTATAGCGAATAATTTACGGAGGTGTTTTATGTTTTTCCCGAGTGAGAAAGAGGAACTGAACCACCCAGTTGCTCTTGCAGCAACCTGGAGTATTACTCTTCATGATTACTGTCATATTATAGCACTAGTAATGAAGCTTGATCATTCTGGTTGCTAAAAACACATTGATACAAAAGGGTTCATGACTGATTCACTCACTCATTATTACAATGTGACAACACTAGAAAACCTTACTTCTTCAGGCAAACTCACGGGAGGAGCACAACAGCGACCTCCATGATCTCAACTTCAGATTGTTAAAGCAGCACCAGCTAGCTCCACTAGTGAGCAGGGCAGAGGCAACACGAGTGCTTGGATGGGCGACACTTCAATGGTGGAGACACTGGTTCTTGGTCACCGGAGGAGCTCCGGTGAGGAACTCTAGCGGCGGCGAGCGGTGGACCTGGACTTCCGGGCAAACCACCAGGCAATCGAGAGGGGAAAAGGCTCCTGGAGGACCAACTTATCACACTGAAGCTATTGAATGTATCGGCAAAGCCTGAGGAGTGGCGATGGCGTCGAGCTCGAGCGGTGGCCGGAGTTGGAGGAGATGAGTCGATTTTGTTGATCCACAACGTCCCAACATGCAATCGAGAGGGGGAAAAGGCTCTTGGTCTTATCTAGGTGACGGGCAAACTGCGTGTGTCCTCCGTAGAGTTCAAGCTCGTCTCCTCGTCTCCTCTGTCCAATTCTTGCGATGTCACCTCCGTGGAGCTCGAGGTCGAGCACGTCCTCGAAGGGGAAGACAGAGGGCGTGGAGGGCGCGGACCTGGAAGAGGAAGATAGAGGGCGCGGCGGGCGCGCAAGGCACGGACGGTGCTGATCTCCTGGTCGACCTCCTTCCTCGCCCCTGTCGGTGGCGGACGGCGGGGCGAACGGGGAAGACGAAGGCTTGGATCTCAAAATTAGGGCTAAAATTGTAACGTTTTAGATGTATTAGGGGGGTTTTCGGAAGAAGGCAAATGAACCGTGCATCCGACACCTAAATCGTGACGGAGGGAGTATTTAATAGATTATATCTTGCTTGCTTTTTCCTTTTTAAACGATATGATGTATTAGTTTTGACCAATCACGTATATATTGGTTATGCATGCAGGTTGATAGTGAAGATGGAAAGCGAGTGAAGCACAAACATCCATTTTCCGAATCAGTGCCTGTTTGATTCAAAGGTTTTCAAAAGCACAAAAATAGGAGAAACGCTGGAACAAGATGTTATGGCATGTGAAATTCTAGAAAACGCAAGACTTAGTTGCAAAAGTCGTTTGGTTGCACCACAGGAAAAAATGCATGAAATTTCTATAGGGATTGAGTACATGTCATAGTTATCATAGGCACATATGAAATTTTCCAAGTGGTCTAACTTCTTGCTAGAAATCCTATAAGATTGTAGTATAGGAAAGCAATCCATAGGAATTTTGGAGGTTTCAACCCTTTGAATCAAATGGCCTCTATAGGTAAACTTCCTATGGGTAAGAATCCTACAAAGTTTGTTTGAGAATCCTTTGAATCAAACAAGCCTTCAGATTTATAAGAACTCTAGGTAATTGAGCAAATCATTAGTTGCTTGACCTATTTCATCATTTTTCCTACATGCTACAGTAGTAGGCCTAGAGGGAATTATTAATGACGTCCTCTTCATGCATTTAAATAATGATAACCCGTGGTGCAAGTTTCATTTCCAGTTATGTAATTGGTAGTGTTATTTATTACCTGAAACACTCAAATTGGTAGTATGTTATTTTATTACCAGAAACAGTCAAATTGGTAGTATAGATTTATTACTGGAACCACCATGCCACCTCAAATTAGGTGTGTTAATTCTTGTAAGTTGTAACTGAAATTGGTAGTATAGCTTTATTAGTTCGTAATTAGTAGGCTTTTCCACAAAGCAGGATGTAGTATCCAATGGGGTAGTGTAGTGATCTATTCATGCCCTCAAAATAGTGTGGTTCATGTGCTTTGTTCATTTGAATTGAGTAATGCGATTGTTAGGGCGTGTTCGGGAACAGCCCAGCTCCCAGCTTCTGCAACTCTGCGTGCAGAGCGGTGCCGAACAGCCTAGCTCCGCGGAGCCAGATCCCCGAAGCTGGCTAAATTTTATGTACAAAGTGCGGAGCTGGGGTTTGGCAAATCTCCGGATCTGGAAAACGCGGAGCAGTGGCAAAATGCCACCGCCAAGTGAGGAAAACGCTTCGTTGTTCACGCAAGCACAGTTCTCGGGAGAGGGGTGACCGCACAGGCCAACCCCATCGCACCGCCGCCAAGGTCTCCATCTCCGCCGCTGCACTTCCTGGGCCGCCACGCTGCCGCCAGCGATGCTACCTCTGCTTCTCCTCGCGTCGCTCCCTGGACCGCCATATTCTTCAAGTCATCCCCCACCGAAGTCGGCCGGATCGAGCGACGCCCATGGTAGCCGTGGTGGCTGTTGGCTGGGAGCAGGGCACGCCGTGCGTGATGGAGCAGCAGCTGGCTGGGCGGATGCGCGCGCGTGGATTAGGCGGGCGGCGGGGCAGCTCGTGCGCGCGGGAACGGAGCGAGCGGGGCCACGCGCTGCGGTTGACCAGATCCAATAGCCGCGGATCTCGTTCGTCCCCGAGCTGCTCCTCAAGAAGAAGTTCCAGCCGACTCTGCCCCGCCCTCCTCCTCAACCTCAAGCAGCACAGCGGCTGATCTGCCCCGACCTCGTCCAGTACTTTCTCCGGCCACCACCGTTGACTCCCGCTTGTCCCCGAGCTGCTCCCAAACGGGCCAAATTAGTAACGAAAATTTCCATGCCGAAGTGGGCTTCGGCTGGGCCAACTAGGGTAGATGGGCTCCTAGTCGACCAGTATGCGCCGAACATTTGTCGCTCCGGCAACGACGTTGGAGTCGCTTTTGAGAAGCGGGATCGAAGGATTTGGCGAAGCCGGAGTGTTTCCGAACACGCCCTTAGTTACTTAGTGGAGAGTGCCATGTTTTTTAAATTTCTCCTTCAAGTATTGTATTGCTAAGTTTGATATTTCCTTGCATGTTTCGACTCTTTTCTGCATCTTCGGAGGGGGGAAAGTCCATGTGTGAAGATGCTCTCTCGCATTGCAGTACAACACATTTCCTATAAACTGACAACCCTCTGTTATCTAAAGAGAGATCTGAGATGATTGGAGACTGAAAAGTTGTTCATTTTGGGATATACTTGTAGTGGTTCTATGTTGCTTACAATATGTGAAAGTAATATGCGCTTTCACGAAGTGTTTATTTTTTTACCTGAAAGCTTAGGCTTTGCTTTTTCTTGTGCAATTGAACTATTATTGTGGTTTATTTTCTTTCTTTCATGGGGGTGTTCTTGATGTTGTTTCCTTTTCACCCCATTCTTAGTACTGAACTCTCAAATTTGGCTATTCGTTTCCAGTGAGTTTATTCAGAGAAGGCATGGCAATTCTTGAGCCATATTGTGTTGAAATCTATATAACTTGAAATCTTACCTTTCTACAAGAATCTGCCTATTGAACTGTCTTATTTTGGTGATTTATTTTTCCTGTAGCTAGGATGAATATTCTAGAAAAAGGGGGCTTTCAAAGGGCATTTCACAAGAGGAATCGAAACATAGTAACATTTGGCTATAGGCCGGCATGAACTAGTGACAAGATTGTGCATGAAAACACCCATGGTCTCTTAAGTGAAATTCATCTCTTAAGTGAAATGCAAAAAATGCAGCTTTTAACCTCGGGCATTTTTTGCTTTTTTTCTCAATTTAGAGCTTATGATTTGGGAAATTGATGGTTCCTTGGACCTTGCTATTGCAGATGGAGCACTCAAGGATGCATAGGAGAAATGTATGGGTTCTGGTCGATGCAGACGATGGATTCAGGGTGAGATTACTCTTCCACTCCAATAAAATGATGTGTTGTACGGGTTATGTGGAAATATCCAAGACAATAGTTCCAGGAATTGAAGTGATTTGAATGGCAATATAATTTCCATCATCTTTTTTTTAGTTCTTGTTTCTTATTCCATATTCCGCAACTAGAACTTAGCATTTAAGTATTTGGTCTTGTTAGTGCCTTCAGAGTGGTATCATCTTGATTTTTTTATTCTGGTATTGAACATGCATATCTTTTACTTTCGTGCATTCCAGGAAATTTTGCCGGGTATGTATTCCTTTTGATTTTCCTACTGAGCACGTATTGACTTGCCTGAAAATCTTTTATGGTGGGACGTTTATGGGGATCTCACACCAGCTGTCCGATGAGTTCCACGGTGGCAAATGCTTTGCACTATTGATCTCGCTAGAGAGGATGCCGCCGTCCTCCCTGCCGCTGTCGGCATCCTGCTACCCTGAAATTAATTGCTTACTCGATTCTTTTAATTATTTCCTATTTGCTATTCCATAAGAGGAGGAGCTAAAAGGGTGCGAAGTGGCAGTTGGAGGGAACAGAATGAGCAGGAGGCTTGATGGTGATGCCATGCATGACATCCGCAAGCGCAACACCTAACTTTCATCTGCAATGGTGTGATCTATGTTCCTGGTTAATTAGATGCAACACCTAACTGATTTTTTTTGAGCACTTTTATTGCCTATTAAATGTGATAATTACTATCTCTCTTGTGTGAAGCATGCTTAATTCGATAAGATGTTGTACTCAACTCCATCTAGACTCAATGGACATATTATATTTCCGCCGCCTATAATTGTTCAAAGTGTGAACTTGTGTCTTTTCTTGCAACATCTCCTTGTCATGTGCAGTACCATTTTTATTCCTTTTATTAGTAGGCACGCAAAGATTTAATATTGATGGAATCATTCGCTCTATCATGATCCTTGGCGTTTACTGTGAAACTCTAGTTGCTATGAACCTTGTTATATAAAGCTTTCATCAACAATATTTTGTGCATAGTAGCTTATTTATCCTCTTTTTTTTTTCTAATATGCAATCTTCTTCTAATCTGTGAGGTGCAAAAGAGCATGTGGTGTGACTGCTGCTGGGCAGGACGTGGCGCCAAGTTCACCGCAGTTGTGCTATCTTAGCTTCTTTACAATCCTCCCAGGTTATTCCTCAAGTCGATGCCTTCTGTCTGGCCATCAAGCAGTTAAACTTTCAATTATTTGTGGTGCTTTTCTGGTACTGGCTTTTGTTAGTGATGTAAGGTTCTATTTTGTATTTGCCTCTAATGTCTAAAATAAATAATGAATTAATGATCATGTTACTTTCTTCGTGTCCAAGGCATGCTCTATTGGCTGTGATTTAATCCTGATGATGGCACCTATGTGTGTGCGTTGTGCTATATCGTTCTGGTATGCTATATTCTAATTGGTATGTGAACAGAAATCATATCTCTAATTCTTAATATGAATACGGTAGCTGCTGTTAAATCATCGCTGTCTTTTAGATGTTTGCATATTAGCATTGTTGTGATCTACAATTGATCTTCTGATCCATGTATGTGCTGTGCATAGCGACCATGGTGTGTTCCATTGATATAGTGCATTTTTTTTTTGCATATATAGTAGCTTAATTATACTCCTTTCTTTTCTAATATGTTAGGTGCATAATTGCATGTGGTGCTGCATCAGTCTTGCTGCTCGTACTGGTTTGTTAAACTTTTAATTATTTGTATTCCTTTTCTGGTACTGGTTTGTGTTGGTGATGTAGTTTATGAGGTGCTAGTTTGTATTTGCTTCAAATGTCTAAAATAAATAATGAATTAATGATCATGTTACTTTCTTTTGTCCAATTCATGCTCTATTGGCCGTGATTTTTTGCTCTGGGTGATTATCCCTGAATTTGTTGAATCAATTAGCTGCTAGTATGCGTGCTGCAGTTAGTTGACATATGCGATTGCAATTTGCTTTCTGTTGTTTTTTCCTAATATGAAATATATAAAATCATGCCTAGACTGTATGTGCCTTTTCATAATGGTCTGAATGTTTGCTGATGCATTTTTTGTGCAACTATATGGATAAACACATATGTATGAACAGGAGGTGGTGTAGTTTGTGAATGATGGAGATGAGCAACCAGAACAGATTTAATGATCATAATGATGGAGATGAGGTTGTGCTAGTTGCAGCCGACATTTTGCAGGTACTTGTATATATACTTTGGTCCTGGACCTGGGAGCTAGCTATTCAAGCATTTGGTGCTCCAATTTATTAAGTCACTCTGTAGCTAGCTAGTATCTCTTGTATTATTAATCTGAGTAGCAGATCTTCATGCATTCATGTTTTATTGGTTGTGACTCTCCGCGAGCTTTCTCTATCTAATACAGCGAGCGAGATGGTGGTTCATGTGGATTTGATGATAGTATCGGTAATAAGTAATCATGCTTATAATAATAATGTCATTTTTTCTGTTTGTGGTTTGCAGGTTGCGCCTTGCCCTTGTGTCTGTTGCAGCCAGAGTGGTTTGATCCTTGCTCGCCATCGTGGAGGGCTTACTGCCTTCCCGCTTCTTCGGTCCCCGTGCCAGCCCCTACTGGGGGTCGTGCTCGCTGCCCCTGTTGCAGGTCACCCGCGCCAGCCCTTGGCGGACGTCACCCGCCTCGCCCCTGGTGGAGCTTGCCTTGCGTGTGGTGGCAGGATCGGCTAAGCCCTGGCTTGGACTACCACCTTTTTCACTAATATAGTAGGAATGGTTTCATTTATTTGACGTTGATCTAGTTTTACAATCAAATGAAAATTAGACTTGAGCCTGGCATATGATTGAATGTGCACATCATAGCCTACAAGTGTTGCTGCCTAAATCTGTTGCCTCGATGGAAAGTTTCCTTTGATTGAATAATGGCTTTGGTTTTTTGCTTATTGTGTGAATTAGAACCCTCTCTAAACATTTGATTAGTTACTGCTCTTACAAGGTTAAGCTCCTAGTCTTTTATTCCATGTACTGTCCTTGTTTTTCAGGTAAAGGAGAGAAGTTGAAGGCTTGAACTAATAACAAGATTAATTACTATTCTTCTAATAGCCTTCTATGATAATTCTTGTAATGATGAATCGAACCATAACTTGTGATACACCAAGATGACTATTCTTCTAATAATCTTTACAGGACTTTGAATGTATTTCTTCCTTGGAATAGTGATATGCCTAATGGCATGTGATGTTTCCAGGTGCTCCTGGACTCAGCTGATGCCTAAGGTTATGCCATGTGAATCTCGCATTTTGATGTTCAGCTGGGGTATATCAATCCAACGAGATTTCCTGCCAAATACCTCGAGAATCCTCCAAGGAGCTGACTGGATGATGCACAACACACCCTTGGTGGTTGTGTTGGTTGGTGCAGAAGAAGGTGCACCTGGGCGATGGGAGGAGGAAGATGAGCCAAAGGTGCAAGAGAAGGAGGAGAGCTTTAGTGGTCTGTCATGTTTTCTTGAGTAGTGTGCTGTGTAATCTAGTTGACCGCATCAAGATGTGATGTTTTTCCATGTGACAATGCATAGCTATTTTTCGTGTGGCTCTGGCTAGGTGTGCATGGTGCGTTATGTTTTGTGTCCACTATGTAGCTGATATGTGGCGATCCAATACGTACTGATGCTTCTACTTAGTTGAAAGCTTATCATGTATAAGCTCAATCCAGGTTACATGCACAACATATGTAATAAGACATATTTGCTTCAATCTGCCTGATGGAAACGATATATATATTTCGATGGTTTGAAGCAAAATGCACCGTGGATTCAAAAGTGTTTGTCTCTAACTTGTTTGAACTTTGAAGTACATGCCAATGGTTATTCTTTTTATTGTCAGCGTTACTGGTCGAACCAACCATCCTCTCTCTCTCTCTCTAGCAAAAATACATTGATTGATCGTTTCTTTGCCAAGTATAATTCACTAAGGAGCAAGACAAGATTTTCGCTTAAGAAAAAAAAAAGTACATAAATTAGGAAACGAATGCCACTGCATTAGTAGGAAACGAAAACAAAGTTTGACCCAGGTTCCCTTGATTTCGGATTGATTGATTCATTCCAGGAAGCTAGCTATTTAGTCGGAGGGAGAGACCCAAAATTAGTGCATGCGGCTATTATGATGAATGACCCTTCACGCTAGCTATTTACTAGGGGGCAGGGAAACCCGAAATTAGTGCAGACAGGAAACCCGAAATTAGTGCAGACAGATATTACTATGGATGACCCATCGGATTCGTATGAAGCAATAACAACCACAACATCGAGACCCGACGAGATGACAAGTCAGCAATCCGCGTGCCTCATGAGTCTCAGCCGTCCATTACATCAGATCATCTCTTTGCTGCATCAAATTTCAAAAAGACTTCCTCTCTTCCCTCCAACCTAGACTCTATAAGTACAGACCCTTCGTGACTTACCGCGTGCGGGTAGCGTGTGTGACTTAGACTTGTCAAGTTGAGTTATATGAAGAGAATGTCTACTAGAATGTCTTGTGTGAATCAATATGATGCTTCTTGTCCGTATTTTATTTATCGACTCTTCACTCCATAAACATGTGGTCTCGTTTATCGAGCTCAGTTTCGCTTGGGGACAAGCGAGGTCTAAGCTTGGGGGAGTTGATACGTCCAATTTGCATCACTATTTTGTATCATAATTTGCTGTTATTCATTGATATATTTCATATTGGGACACAATACTTATGTTATTTCATCTATTTTGCATGTTTCATCATTATTGGAGGATCAAGCACCGGAGCCAGGATTCTGCTGGAAAAAGCCCCGTCAGAACGCAATATTTCGGAAGATCAACTGTGGAAGGAAATTACACGTAAATTCCTATTTTTCCAGATGACGAAGGAAGCCAGAAGGGGGAGCCAGCTGGACCCAAGGTGGGCCCAGACAACATGGCGGCGCGGCCCATGGCCTGGCCGCGCCACCATGTGGTGTGGGGGCCCCACAGCCCCTTTCGCCTCCTTTTCTTCGCGTACTCCTTCGTCCCGAAAACCTAAGCCACAGAGGGTACCTCGCGAAGAGTTACAGCCGCCTCTGCGGGGCGGAGAACACCAGAGAGAAAAGAGCTCTCCGGCGGGCAGGAATCCGCCGTGGAAATTCCCTCCCGGAGGGGGAAATCGACGCCATCGCCATCGTCATCGAGCTGGACATCATCTCCATCATCATCATCATCATCTCCACCATCTACACCGCCATCACCACCGCTGCACCTCGTCACCGCTGTAACGATTTGGGTTGGATCTTGATTGTTTGATAGGGGAAACTCTCCCGGTGTTGACTTCTACTTGTTATTGATGCTATTGAGTGAAACCGTTGAACCAAGGTTTATGTTCAGATTGTTATTCATCATCATATCACCTCTGATTGTATTCCACATGATGTCTTGTGAGTAGTTCGTTTAGTTCTTGAGGACATGGGTGAAGTCTAAATGTTAGTAGTGAATTATGGTTGAGTAATATTCAATGTTATGATATTTAAGTTGTGGTGTCATTCTTCTAGTGGTGTCATGTGAACGTCGACTACACGATACTTCACCATTTATGGGCCTAGGGGAGTGCATCTTGTATTCGGTTGCTGATTGCGGGGTTGCCGGAGTGACAGAAACCTGAGCCCCCGTTGGTATATCGATGCAAGAGGGATCGCATGATCTCAGAGTTTAAGGTTGTGGTTAGATTTATCTTAATTACTTTCTTGTAGTTACGGATGCTTGCAAGGGGTATAATCACAAGTATGTATTAGTCCTAGGAAGGGCGGTGCATTAACATAGGTTCACCCACACAACACTTATCAAAACAATGAAGATTAATTAGCTATATGAAGCGAAAGCACTAGACTAAAATCCCCGTGTGTCCTCAAGAACGTTTGGTCTTCATAAGTAAACAAACCGGCTTGTCCTTTGTGCTAAAAAGGATTGGGCCACTCGCTGCAATTATTTCTCTCGCATTTTATTTACTTGTATTTTATTTATCTGCAATATCAAAACCCCTTGAATACTTGTCTGTGAGCATTTACAGTGAATCCTTCATCGAAACTGCTTGTCAACACCTTCTGCTCCTCGTTGGGATCGACATTCTTACTTATCGAAGATACTACGATACACCCCCTATACTTGTGGGTCATCAGCGCCTCCCTTTTTGAAGTAGTCCTCGAGAGCATCATCTAGCACACCCCTTATTTTGGCGTAGTTCTTTTTTTTTCGCACTCCCCGAGTCGAAATAGGAGGCAAGAGAATACTTCGGGCGATGGAGATGAGTACGCAGTACATGTCTCTGCGCAACACAAATTTGGAACAAGATCGATGTTGGAAATGAGCAGTGGAAAAGAAATTTATTACAGGGCTAGCGGATGTGTACTTACTCGGGAAAGTAAGCCAAAAGGATGTTGTCCTTCCTCTTGTTGTCCAAGAAGCACTTTTGTAGGTACAACGAAGCCCGGACCCGCACCGCTGATAAGGCCAACTGGCTTTCACGCATGTAGTAGGGATCCGCTATCGCGACGTCCGGGGTACTCTCTCTTGATCTTCATCGCCAGATTGAGCGCGAATAGGCGGACCAAGTTATAGTCCAGCCTTCTTGAGTGGAATAGCTTGAAGACGTCCTCGTACGCTATAAAGAATATATCCGCGGGGGCATCGGTGACGAAGCTCACATCTCTTGGCACCCTGACCGTGAAGACCAGGTAATTTGGATCTTTGTCCTTAAGAAGGACACTCTCTAGGTGAAGGATACTATCCTGCAGACGCAGCATAGCTCCGGAATCGAGGTGGCGCAGCTCCGGACCCATTATTGGTTTGCCAGCTTCATGCATTCTGGTCAAGCCATCCTTGCTGGGAGGTACAATGGAGTCCCGATGACGGATCGTCGGAGGTGGCTGGCTCGCAGACTTCTCCTTGTTGTTCTTACTAGGTCTTTTACGGGGCTTCTTCGGAGCAACGGCCCCTGACACTTCAAACTGCTCGTTGACCTTCTTGATTAGCGTATTAGGGCTGAAGATGTTTGCAGCGGATGGCTCTTGTATATCGGTGGCCGGAGGCGTCTCTTCAGAGAAGCCGCCGAACACCAGGCGCTGTTTGTTTGTTGCCTTGGGCGGGCCAGCTTGTTCGTCGCGAGCGCGGAATGGTTCTTCATCCGCGCCCGCCATGTACAAATCGTCTATGTCGGCGCCGGTGTTGAGGTAGGCATCGACGTCGACCGGCCCATCATCATCGATGTTATCTTCCTGGGGTGGTGGGATGGGCAATAGCGGTGCAGCGGCCTTGCCTTTAGGCTCCGCCGGTGGCGGTTGAGGTGTAGACGCTCCCAGCAATTTCTTGTGGCGGCTTGTTGTGGCGGCCCTCCGAGGAGGCGGCAAGACGATCGGCTGCCGGACGATCGAGGAGGCACCGGTGGAGAAACCTATTGTGCTCATCATACCTTCCTCTTGGGTTTCCCAACGGTGTGCAATCTGCGCTCATCAGCAGTGCGCGGCGCCGATGAGAGCTTCACCAGGTGTTGTAAACCGCCGCGCCAAAATGCAGCGCTGAATCAGT
This sequence comes from Lolium rigidum, assembly GCF_022539505.1. Lineage (NCBI taxonomy): Eukaryota > Viridiplantae > Streptophyta > Magnoliopsida > Poales > Poaceae > Lolium > Lolium rigidum. Next base: position 353,394,125 of record NC_061513.1, on the reverse strand, counting down.
CCTTTTGCAGATGCGCTAAAATGCAGTCCAAAACAATATTTCTCACACAATTGCATATGTAAATAGATCAAATAAAACGTAAAAATAGACTGAAAATATAAATATATTGCAAAGTTCAACCCACATTTGCTACAACCGAATTTATTAAAACTAGACTACACTAATCAGACTCCCAGTCGAAGTCGGAGGAGTTCGGTGTGGTGGACGACACTGGAGTCGAAGTCCACGCGAACTAAGAGTTGACGGTGATGGTCGACGGACCGGCGCCATTCTTCTTCTCCTGCTTCTTCCAATCTTCCTCGCAGCTTTCTCCTCCTTCTCCTTCTTCTTGGCCTCCTTCTTCGCCCTCCTCGCCTCCCGATCGCACTTCTACGCCGCCTTCTGCGCCGCCTTCGCCTCTTCCTTCTCGGCGTAGAAGGCGACCTCCGCGGCCACGTCTTCCGGGAAGCGCCGCGCCCACTCGAGGCGCATGCGCTCATCCCGCTCGGCGACGACGAGGCGCTGTTCGAGCTCGCGCTGGCACTGCCTCGCCTCGCGCGTGACGGCCACCGGCGGCGGCACGAGGGCTTCCGCCTGCTGCCGCGTCCAGACGTCGTCGAAGTTCATCGACCGCCGAGAGCGGCCGAGGCGCCAGGCGACCGCGTCGTACGCGCGTGCCGCCTCGTGCGCCGTCTCGAACGGCCGAGCCCGATCCGCTCCTTGCCGCTCCGGATCTCGGTGTAGAAGATCACGTTCGGACGCACGCGGACACCACGGTAGCCGGAGCTTGAGTGGTGGCGGGGAGGCATCGCGACGGAGGCGGAGCGGCGCGCGAGCGAGGTGGAGCGATGCGCGGAGCGAGGTGGAGCGGTGAAGAAGCGACGCGCGGCTGAATCTTCCTGTCGGTTGGGTGCGCGTGCGCTGGAAGCGGCGCGATAGCTTTGAAGTGTAGGATGGCGCAAAAGCCTGCGCGCGGCATTTTGACGCGACTATTGGAGATGCTCTAATTATCTTGTAAGTTTGTCCTATTGCACGTACTAGTAGTAATGCAGATACATCATTCATGTGAAGAGTATACAGATGAGGAATAAAAACTGGAGGATAGGCAGCGACAGCTGAAAACTAGAGGCTCGTGGGCTGTGGCAATATTACATTGTGAAAGCAGCAGCCACCGGGGAAGGATGAGCCAAAGGACGAGATGGATCAACCACCAGTTTGTAAACTTGCCGATGCTGCTTCGCAATTGTAGCATTGTTCTCACCAGCATTATACCCCACCATAGCGTATTTGCGATGAAGAACAACTTTGTCTACTAACTTGGCCTCGGGGCCGGGATCAGCAGATGGAACGCAAACCGAGCAGAACCAGCCTCTTTCCAAAGGGAAGAGAAGTTCCCCAAGAACAATGCGGCCCTTGGGCGCCACCACCACGTTAACCTCTCTAATGGACAGCTCAGATGCTACTGATTGGCTGACCTGCATAGAGTAGACAACGACAGCACCGTCCCTGGCTCTGGACCGGCCAAGAAAGAGGTGGTCGCCGAGGGGCACAGCCTCGCCGAGGAAGGGAAGATTCATGGCGTGCACCATCTCCCACACGTCCCTGTCCACGTCGTACCCGCAGGTCCCCTTGTATTTCCTCTTCACCTTGCCAGCGTTCTCCTGCTGGACGGAGAGCACGATGTGGGAGCCGACCGTGGCGTAGGAGGCGACGCGAATCTCCGGCGGGTTGCTGTACTCGATCGGGTTGATGCGGCACGGGAAGACGGGCGGCGGCTCGAGATCTTGGGTTAGACGGTTCCACCTAGGGCGGCCGTCCTTGAAGCAAATCCGCTCGAACCAGGGAAGGTAGTCGAGGCCCCTCGGTTCATACTTGACGGAGGGGCGGCGCGAGAGCACGTAGAGCTGGCCGCGGAACGGTATCAGGACGGGATCCATCTTGTTGGTACTGAGGTCGGGGCCGTGAAACTCCTTGGAGGTCGCGACATCGTAGATTATGGTGTGACCCTGCCCTTCCCCGCCCACGCCGACGATCCAGGACCCCTGCGGCGACGATACCGCGGCGAAGGACATGCCGGGTTGGCTGAGGTGCAGGGGGACCATAGGCGTTGTTGCGCCGGCGATGCTGACGCTGGGTGCGGAGTCGGCAGGCTTGGCGTCCTTTTTCTTCCCGGCCTTGTGCTCCACCACCAGGTACATCGGCTTGTCGGGGTCGTTGATTCTCCGGCGATGGCTCGGAGACGTGGAACCAGCATCCTCTGCGTCGCGCTTCAGCTCGCTCGGCATCTCGCGGGAACAGGCGGCTGCGCTGCAAAACCTCTATGCATAGTCGTGGTCTTTCTCCCTTGCTTTTATGCTCACCACCAAGGTGGGCCATGGGCCTGGCCTTGCAATCTCGGAAAAAGAAACCGAGCGGCCTCCCGCGCGCGTCGGAGAAGAAGCGGTCCGGGTCGAAGGCGTCCTCCCGCGCGCCGCTGCGTGTGTACCGAGCCGACCTGCCAAACGGGTGCTCCTCCTACTCAAGGGAAGGAAACGCACGCATCCATCGAATCGGTATCAACGATCGGAGCCAGCTGGCTGGCTTGCACACGTACGCGCGCATGGTTTTTTTTTCTCTCTCGATCAAGACGTACTCCAATAGCTAGCTAGCTGGCGCGCGCGCGTGTGTGGCCTACGCTTGCACTCGATCGACACGATCGAAGCGCCTCCATCGGTTCCGTTCTCTTTCTCTCTATTCGACCGCCGCGCGCGCGACGCCTCGGTTCTCTCTCCTTCTTCTACCTCCCTCCCTCCTCGATTTTTCAAACCTACCTTCCTCTAATTAAGCTGCTGCATGCCCCGCCACCGCCTATAAGTACAAAGCCCATGGCCACCCTAGCCGCGCGTCGGCTATCGCGTGACTTGTGACTTTGGACATTGGCCACGGCCACGGCGACGAAGACTGTGTCCACATCGCTTGGCCGGCTGAGAGGCTCCATGGCGACGGCGACGCAGAGGATGCGTGGGGCGGCGGAGGTGAGGCGAGCACTTTTCGGTCGGTGGCGTGGCAAGACAAGACCAGACCAGAGGACAATGCCACTCCAGATAGCTTGGGCGGCCGAGACACGCCTACGAATACAAGACCAGAAGACGCCGTGTACTTGATTTCCTCTTATTTTTTGTGTTGCCTGAACCCTAGATCACTTATATGCAATCTCATGATGTTTGTTAAGTAATTGTTCTTGTGATTAATGTCTGTGCTATGCATAGTAATCCTCGCTTCATTTTCTAACATGTGAGGTGCACAAGTGTATGCGGTTATGTCACTGACCCACTGCTCTTGCTGGCCACCACTCCGACCTGCTGCTCCCGGCGATGGTTCCGGTGGCGCAACTGCTGCTAGGCTGGCCAGAACCTCCCGCTCCTAGAGCCGTGGTAAGAATAGAGCAAACAGTCTCACTGGATTAGTAGACTCGCGTCCATGTTGAAATACGGGAAATGCTGCATTTCTTGGTGATTCCTAGTGCTTGCGCATGAGCTATTTTCGTAAGTGCGCATAGCTTGCCTGCTTCCATCTTTTTTCTTTTTCTTACAGAAACTGAGCTAACTGATCTAAGAAATCTTGTTGAAAACAAGACAGATCTGCAAACGGAGTGGTGAATTTTCGAAAACATGTTGCTGATTAATATTTGATTTGATTAATTAGCTTATCCATGGTTTATTTTCTTGATCTGAATTTTCCATGGTTCTTCCAATCATTTGTATGTGAGCTAGCAATCAGCTCATTGTCAAACTTGAATTATATCTCTTTATTTAGGTAATGACTCAGGAATTGCACATCCTGGTACTGCTGAAGCTATGCTAGCTAATTACTTGTACTGATGTGTTGTTGATTTATGAACTACCATGGTTTAGTTTGACTTGCATGTATATGCATCGGAAGCGATTTTCCGTTTGTCATATGCAAGATAGGGATTTTCCTATATGTACTTGTTAACTAAATTGTCATATGTAGCACACTGGTTGTTATAAGTGCTTAAGATTGCTGGTATCCAGCATGTTTTGTTTTTGTACGGCCCTCTACTCACCCAAGACCAAACTTTGCTTCTTCCTTGTAACCTCTGGCTGGCTGGCGGCCGACCGACCCTGTCGACACCGTGTTGAACAACTAGCAGACCAGTAGAGAACTTTAGGTGAATAGTTTGGAGTTTTTGGTGCCCATATCCGTGTGACCACCCAGATATGTTTTAGTTTAGGTTTGCTCTAAACAGTGACTCGTGATGTGCAGAATTAGCTAGTCTGAGCTGCTCGAGATGCATGAATACATAGTGCTGTTGCTGCCCATTAGCTCTTCATTGCAGATTTGTAGAACAAATTCCAACTACTACATTTTTATATGAAACTGAATCATGTTTTGGGATCAATTTCCACTGGTGTCTATTTCATTCTAATTGGCAAAGTGTTGCGTTATTTTAAAGCATGAATCGGTTCATAATTGTTTGGCAGTAGTAATTTGTCTTCATATGCCAGTTTGATGCCTCTCTTCTGTAGTGGATCATTCAAATTTCTTCTAATTCTATTTCACAAGCACTCATAATTTCTTCTGTACTCACTTTATGCAGGAAGTGACGAGGCAAGATGTGTTGGAGCTGTACAAAGAACTGGTGGGTTGTCTGTAATTTGGAGCTGTACATTCCTTCATCCGCCCTGAGCTCCATGAGTCCTGCTTAGAATCAGGCTTAATTAGAGTGCTGTTAGCATTATGCTTAATTAGAGCCATGTTAGCATTTGGCTTTAGCAGAGTCCCATCAGTGTTAGGCTTAATTCAGTTCAAAAAAAAAAAAAAAAGTGTTAGGCTTAATTAGCAGCTGCGGCTCAATCATCATTAGGCCTCCATTAGAGTCCTGTTTGGCAGCAGTAGACCTCACTAACTTATCCGTGCAATTAGCATGTACTATGGTCTGATTTGCTACATAAATTCGCCTCTCATTTTCTGTACCATCTTCAAAAGGTATAGGCAACATTTAAGAAAGCTGATGGTTATGTGCTACTATTGCTGGCTGGACAAGCATTTTGTGCGTTGCATTATTTTTCGTCTAGTTGTATGAAACTGAAAATATATCCTACTATGGCTGCTGGCTGGACATAGTAGTATATGGTCGTCTGTGTTTATCTAAATTTCAAATTTATTCAAACAAAATTACACCCTAACTACCTTCACTCTTATCATCAGTTGTCTGTTTCAGGAGTACATGTGGATCACACTTTTGTGCTCCAGACACGAGTGAGCTGCAAAGTTCCATTCACGGTACACCACATCTGCTACAACTAGAGCGATGACAAATGAAATAATTTGATGAATGGAATGAACTAACACAACAAACATGAGGTCCTAACTGCCTTCACTCATAGCGATTCAAAGTATACATACATGTGGATCACACATTTGCGAAAAAAATCCTATACGACCCGACCTTGCACGACCCGGCTGGAGACCACCTCCTGCATCCTACACGTTAGCAAAGCATGTTGCGATTTGCTACCGGGCCGCTGGCTGTTTTGAGATGAGCGGCACCAGATGTGGTCTACCCATCGGGTCGTATGATTTTGGGTCGTATAGGATTTATTTCCACACATTTGTGCTCCGGACATACGCTGAGCTGCAAACTTCCATTTCAGACACGACATATTGATCGAACCCTACTATGGGCACACTGTACGCGACATCTGCTGCAAGCACTAGAGCAATGACAAATGAAATAATTTGATGAATGGTCCAATGGAATGAACTAACACAAAAAACACCGGGTCCTAGTACAGATCATCACTCGACACGACCAGATGAAGGAAAGAAGAGAGAGATAAGGAGGGAGGAGGACGGGACAAGGACGAGCAGCTGAGGCTCAGAAGGACGGGAAGCTTGCGCAGCGTTGGTTGAGGTAGACGGAGCAGCCGTCCCTGGGCACGATGGTGGGCATGTACACGGGGTCGTCGCATCCGTCCGTCGTGTCCCGCTTGAAGTCGGCGACGGAGACGAAGAGCGCGAGGAAGAGCACGAGGTGGTTGAGCGCGTAGCGCTGGCCGACGCACTGGTGCGCGCCGGCGCCGAAGGCCAGGAAGTTGCGCTTGAACGCCACGTCCTCCCTGCGCTCGTCGGAGAAGAAGCGGTCCGGGTCGAAGGCGTCCGGCGCCGGGAAGCCCTGGAAGGAGGACTCGTAGACGGACGGGAACACGATGGCGCCCTTGGGCACCGTGTACCACTCGGTGAGCTGGAACGGCTCGCCGGCGATGTGCGGCACCAGCGTCGCCGGGGCCGGTACCGGACCACCTCGCGCGCCACCGCTCGCGTGTACCTCATCCCCGGATCTTCTCGGCGGTGATGGGCTCGCCCGACTCCGGCGACCGGACGGCGGACACCTCGGCGCGCACGCGGGCGAGCACGTCCGGGTGGGACTCGAGCGCGGAGACCGCCCGGCGAGAGGGAGGAGGTGGACGCGTCTCGCGCGGCGAAGAGGAAGTCGAACAGGAACCCCCGAGCTCCTGTCGTCGGTGTGCGCGGGCGGCGGCCTCCTCGCCGTCGCGGCCTCGTCCTGCATGTCCTTGTGGTCGTCGCGGAAGAGGTTGTGGTCCCCGAAGAGGCGGTTGCTGAACGGGCGGATTTCCAGATGCGAGCGCGCAAGTCCGTACGTGGTGGAGAAGTTGTGCCGGCAAGCCTTTTTCTTCCCGGCCTTGTGCTCCATGACCAGGTAAATCGGCGTGTCGGGGTCGTCGATTCTCCGGCGATGGCTGGCGGAAGTGGAACCATCATCCTCCGCTTGGCGCTTCAGCTCGCTCGGCATCTCGCGGGAACAGGGGACGGAACAGAGGCGAAGGTGCTGCAAAACCTCAATGGACAGCCGTCTTTCCCCGGATTTTATGATCACCACCAAGGTGGGCCGTGGGCCTGGCCCTACGTCTTGCAATCTCGGAAAAAGAAACCAACATCATCCCGAGCGACCGTATTCTCATCCGAACGGAAACAATCCCGGGCGGCGTTGGCGTTGGCGACTCGCGGCGCACGGAGATGAAGAGGAGGACCGGTAGAAGAGGTAGGGACGTGGAGGAGGCCATGCTCCCGAAGAAGAAGAAGCAGAGGATGGCCGAAGCGCAGGAGATCGTTCGCCCGGAGAAGAAGCGAGAGGACGGCCGACGTGGAGAAGTCGGCCTACCTGGTGGTAGGCCATGGGTACGTGAGCCCTGCCTTTTCCGTGTTCAAGATCGAACCCTACACCGACGGCGGCGGAGACACACCGGTGAGAATCCCACGCCGCCTCGATCGCCTCAAATGCAACCACAACATGTCTTCTCTAGAAATCGGAAATGGGATATTTTAATAGAATATCTAACATGTGAATAAACCATATGTGTCAATAACGATCAATCAGACTACGCCAGAAACAGAGAAATGGTTGTCCGAAAAAGAGCAGCCATCCAGATTCTTTGGAAACCTGAAGCTAAACAAACAAACCAGGAATTCAGATTATGAGTACGTTCTAATTTTGAATTTACGAATAAAGTTTCAATCTTTCTACAGAATATCTAACATGTGAATCAGCCATATGGGATTATTGAACACTAAAATTGATACATTTATATCAGTATTGGTAAATCACACTTCCAATACTGTGGACCAAAACAAAATTATACCCAACAATGAATGCCAATAATTAGAGCACTAAAAATACATTTTTTGAACAAAGCACAAAAGGGTAGCAGGAAGCCCCTAACCAAGTATATTCCGACATAAACCCAGAGATGAAACATCCATAAGCAGCAGCAACCAAATGGCTACACTACATACACTGTGCAACATCAATGAAGTACCAACGACCAAATTCAATACACAAAAAACTTGAACGTTTGTTGCAGAAGCAACCTATTAAACATTTGACAGAGCCTAATGAACACCTTTATTTTCACTAACATAGCAAAGTATCAACCATACACAACAGGCACCAACAAAGAAAATTCACCTTTACTCTCAGGCCAATGGTCAGATGTCAAAATTACCAATGCCGTGCAAACAATAAGTAAACACTTAAGTATCACGAAACCATGCCGCTCTGCTAAATTATCCAAGGCAAGTCGCTGCTGCACATGGATTTAATTCACAATAACAATGCCACAGAAAACAGGGAACATCCTTGAGAAGTTGAGGATTACCCAAGGCTTGTTCAATCCTCTAACCAAGACACCCAAAAACACACACAGCGCTGCCGATGAGATCGATCTGTCGATCACACCTGAAATGAACCTTGTGGGGTTTTATACATGCAAGCTTTTATTTACTACCGACATGCTCAATTCAACACGAGAGAAAGAAATTGTAGCAAGGCTTCATGGAGGAGAGAGCTCACTGGGAGAAGCTAGCTTGTTGGGGTGGCGTCCTGCTACGACACGGAATGGTGGCCGGCAACAGGAGATTGCCGGCGGTGGCTCCCCATGGAGCCCGGCAGCAGCACCTCGCAAAGGCAGCCACCGACCAGCTCTCCTCCGCGCCTCCATGCCGCCAGCCTTGCGCCACAGCGAGCTTCTGACGGCCCCACTCCTCCCCCCATAACACGGCCATCGTCCGCGTCGCTCGTCCCGACTATCCACCAGGAATATGACTGCAGCCCCTGCCCTTGGCCCGCTCGGACAGCCACAGCAAGGAGCGCGAGCATGGCAGACGAGCAGCAGGCAACATCTCTGCAAAATCATTTTATGTCAGTTCACAGTTGTCCAGTAACAAAAAGAACAGCCAACCAGAAGAACGGTTGCATGAGGAATTTTTTTGAAAGAAATAAATGCTTATAAGTCAATGAGGTGGCGCACCATTAGGCATGTCAAGCTCGCTGCGAACAGAATGGTGGCCGACAGCTGCATCTCATGGAGGTGTCAGGAAGGTTGCCGGTGGCGGCTTCCCATGGAGACCAACAGCAGCATCTCGCGAAAGGCAGCCAGCTGCTCGTCCTCGATGCCTTCCTGCCGCCAGTCTTGCGCCACAGCGAGCTTCTGATGGATCTGCTCCTCCTCCCAGCCATGGCCATCGCGGAACTTCGTCGTTGCCTGCATTGCCCATCCCCATATCAGATGCAGGTTATCACGCGATCGAGAATGTAATACACTGTATATCTGACAACAAAAGAAGCACCTCAGAATCACAATGGAATCCATTAAATTAACCTGTCCACTCCTCTACCTGGACCAAATCAGACCCTAAAACCAGTGTTTTAATCAATCCATGTGACCCGATGTCCCACATAGAATGCACAGTTTAATGGATTACAATCGTATTATGCTCTGATAGTGGGCCAGTGATGGTTAAAAAGATCGATGAAAGATAATCAAATATGATCGGTTTTGCCGTTTGGACCTTTTTGTTGCTGTTGAAGAAACACCACATGGAAAGATAAACTGGGGCAACGCCTAGTACATTTTCCGTGTTTGGATATCTTCAGAAATGTTCATGTGCAAGACAAAAAAAAATACTTGCTACTTTCCAATTACATCAAGAAGAGCAGAGTGCCATGAAACATGAGTAGTTGGGGAATGAAGAAAACCATCTTGATTCGCCAAAAAAAAAGAATGCCAACTCGCTAACCAAAATTTCATCAGCACAAGTTAGCCGTTTCAAAAAAAAAATGCAAGTTGACATAATGATTAGCTTCTGGAATAGAGAGACAAGCAAAAGAGACATGTAGAAGAGAAATCACCAACAGGGTCACTCACTTAACTTTAAGCAACGGGATTTCTGGAGCTAAATACTCGTAGTACTATTGCAGTCTGCAGCACATCATTGAAATCTGAATCGCAGCAGAAGAGCAAAAAGAAGACACGGGGTTGTGTGTCTCGCTCTCGCATGCTCATCCTCCTAATCTCGTGACAATATTAATTATTCAACGGATTCACCTTTCTAATTACGCGGCTGTTGGTAAGCTGCTGATGGAGGCCTCTAATCGTTGTCGGCCAAAGCGCAGCCGAACAGAGTTCTGCATCCAAGGGGTGGAGAAAATCAAGCTTTGAACAGAGTGTCGTTGTCGGCAGGACGGACCTTGCGGGTGCCGAGCAGCTCGATCTCCGGCAAGTCGCGGACGAGCCGGGCAGTCTGGCGAGCGGATGTGCCCTGGCCGCACCGCACGGCCGCGTCCCTGCCGTCGGCGCCCCCCGCGAAGAGGCGGGCCACGGGGGCGGCGAGGTCGGGAGCGGCGCATGGGCTGAAACCGCATCGGCTGCGGTGGGGGGTACCCGCCGGCCACGGGGCCGACGGATGCAGCTCCGCCCCTCCCTTGCCCTTGCTCTCGAGGTGGCTCGGCCGGCCACAGCAGGTGGCGCGAGCACGGCGGGCGGGCGGGCGGCGTGGATGCTCCTGCGAGATCGTCGCCTGTGGGGTGCTCTCCGCTCGCCAGGAGGACGGGAAACGGAGCCGGCGGCGGCCGGCGGGGAGGAGCCGCTCTGGTGTTCATTGTGTTGGGTAATTCATTGTCGTCTACACTACTCAATCAGATCTTTACGGGATTTTGCTTTTCTTTTGACAATACTGTACTCACTCACAGCTCACTGGATTAATTACATTACAGGGTGCTAACCCCAAAACTCGCCCACGGTTAATTATCCATGCCACGGAAATTGTGCCGCCGTCCAACTAACCCTCCTTGTTTACCCAACCCGCTTCCATGTCTTCCACCGGCCCAAATCCCAAATTTTCCCTCTAAACTCAATTTTCCATGGCTGACTTCCCAAATTTGGTTTTGGCGCCAGAATTAGTACCAATCGGGGCTGTATTTAGTTACCTTACACGAGGCGCGTGCATTTCTAATCTCACAATAATATGGCTTGCATTGCATGTAGCTTCTCACGTGTGTGTGTATAGATACATCATGATATACCATTAGATCTAAAGTCTACACCTAAACCTAAATCTAAACTCTAGATCTAAAGTATATACCAAAACTCTAAGCATATGGAGTTCCCCTCTTCAACCCACCCTCAACATGTAGAAACGGGTCGATGACATACAGAAAAAATGTTCAAGTCTCACAATACTAAGATTATTCCTCGAATCGAAATAATATGCTGTAGAGGCATGCTCTGCTAAGAACTTGTGGCATCGAAGACATGAAGACCACCGGAATAACATAGGGGACCAGTTGGGACTAGTTAGACACCAAGAGCATCTAACCCATGATCGGAAGGTATATGATAGACAAGATTACCTAGTGACACCAGAGTCTTGCGGGAACAGCGGGGTACTTGATCTAGGGCATGGGGAAGACATGGCACATGTGGCTTTTTGTCCCACCTTATGCCATGTTGTCCATTGTAGAATCTCGGACGCTCGGCAAAGATCTTTTTATTCATATATTGAACCTTGTACCTAACCGAAGACCTAGACTCTACATCTTACCCTAGACTTGAACTATTCACATAACATAAGATCCGAAGTCTAGACCTAGAACCAAATCTAAATTATAGACCTAAACCCCTACACATACAACCCCTAGAACTTAAATCTATAAGAGAAATCTAAGTGTAAGTGTTTTCCTCTTCAAATCACACCTCTAAACCTAAATTATGACCCCCATTCAAGAGGGGGTGGTTTCCGACCCTTGCTCTCTCGATTTTAGGCGAAACTCTATTATGTGGGCCCCACGATGTCTACCTAATACTTTCCTTGTGTTGATTACATGTGACTCTTCTCCTTTGTTTGTGTTAGTGTAGGTCCTAGGAACATGAAAACCCCCAAACCGGACAAAGTGCTTACAAGAGTTGGGTTGTTCACCCCAAAAAGAGACCAAGTGCCTATAAGCCGGAAATCTTCCCTCAATGCGAGTAGTCATGTTTGTGAATGAGGTGCTTTAGAGTTGTATATTACTTTTTTCTCTTCACTCCACACTTAGTACCCCATGCGAGATGGGGTGTTTTTCGACCTTTCCTCTCCTAATTTAAAGCAAAAACCTATTCCTTTGGCTTCACAATGTCTACCCCGTTGCTTTTCTTTCCAAGGTGGTGATTCCTTGTGACTCATCTCTTTGTATGCTCTAGTGTATGAAAAACTCAAAAGAGGCCAAGTACTTACAATAATTGGGTCAGTGCGAGTGGTAGTTTTGCACTATGAAGTTTGAAATCTTCCTTTGAGGTAATCATATTTGCGAAGGAGGTTCCACTTTGAAGTTGTATATTGGGTTTTATCTTCACATCACATTTGTATACACATATTAGGAACTCCATGCAAGAGGCGGCGGGTTTCGACCCTTCATCTCCCGGTTTTAGGCGAAACTCTACTATTTCGTGGATCCCACAAACGTCTACCCTAGTTTTCCTCCAAAGTTGTGACTCCATGTAATTGTTATCTTCGTTTGCGTTAGTATAGGTCTTAGGAACAGGAAAAACCCAAAAAGGGTTGAAGTACTTACTAGAGTTGTGTCGGTGGCCTCGAAGTGGTAGTTTTCCACTATACATCTCAAACCTTCATCCGTGGTAGTCATAGTTTTTTAAGGATGCATGTGGAACTTAAGAGTTTTATACACATTTCCATCTTCTTATACAATTATAAACCCGTCCCCCCCCCCCCGCCGTGGCTATATATGTAATCCTTCTATCTTTCTAAGTTTTACGTGCTTATTTTATTGGGCTTAGAGCTTGTAGATGAATATTCAACGCTTGGAAGTCTGCCTCGAGAGAGTTAGAAGAGGAAATTGACAGCAAAGGGATTCTTTGGTGTCTTCTCAGGACAAATTGATGATAGATTCACGAATTCTTCGAGCGAAGGAAAATATTTGACAGCTTCAAAGGCCTAACTTGGTTTATAACTTTAGTGCCGTATTTATCTCCGGAAGAAGATTTTTACTTGCCGCGTATTTACGTATCTATGTTTTTCCTGGTTCCCTCTCCTATTTTTGAAGAAAGAATTTTCCGGACATGATCTTATGTTTCTTTCTTGTATTTTCTTATCTATATGTTTTTCCTGCTTCTGTTTATAGTATGATCTGCCGCGATTCTCTCTCGTATCTATTATCCACACCTTCACTATGTGTTATTTATATTTTTAATAAAACAAAGCATGAACTATGTGTCCCCGGTTGGTTCTGTCACAGCTTGATCTAATGTTTACCTTCATTGTCTGCGATGTGTCATTGTCTAATGTTTTGTTTCTTCCAGTTGATTTGATAGTATCTATCGGAGGAGTTGCCTTGAGCCGTTTTCAATAGTGACCTGGTATCAAACTATATCCATGCGTTATATTATGACTGGTTAGATTTTGAGGAAGCAAAGAACACAAACGCAACTGTGCACATCATCCGCATAAGTGCGGCCTCAAATGCATCTTATTAATCTTGGACTTGAGTTAAATTGTTCAACAAGTGGAACAAACCTCTGTTATAGTGACTTGCAGAATCCGTGTGTATGGAAACCACGTACGTAGTAGTATATGGTCGTCTGTGTTTAACTAAAATCTCAAATTTATTCAAATAAAATAGACCCTAACTGCCTTCACTCATAGCGATTCAAAGTATACATGTGGATCACACTTTTGTGCTCCAGACACACGTGAGCTGCAAACTTCCATTTCAGACATGACATATTGATGGAACCCTACTATGAGCACACGGTACGCGACATCTACTACCACTAGAGCAATGACAAATGAAATAATTTGATGAATGGTCCAATGGAATGAACTAACACAAGAAACACCGGGTCCTAGCTACTACAGATCATCGGTCGACACGACCGGATGAAGGAAAGAAGCAGAGAGAGACAAGGAGGGAGGACGGAATAATGGGAGGACAAGGACGAGCAGCTCGGACGACTCGGAAGGAGGGAAGCTTGCGCAGCGTTGGTTGAGGTAGACGGAGCAGCCGTCCCTGGGCACGATGGTGGGCATGTACACGGGGTCGTCGCAGCCGTCCGTGGTGTCCCGCTTGAAGTCAGCGACGGAGACGAAGAGCGCGAGGAAGAGCACGAGGTGGTTGAGCGCGTAGCGCTGGCCGACGCACTGGTGCGCGCCGGCGCCGAATGCGAGGAAGTTGCGCTTGAAGGCCACGTCCTCCCTGCGCGCGTCGGAGAAGAAGCGGTCCGGGTCGAAGGCGTCGGGCGCCGGGAAGCCCTGGAAGGAGGACTCGTAGACGGACGGGAAGACGATGGCGCCCTTGGGCACCGTGTACCACTCGGTGAGCTGGAACGGCTCGCCCGCGATGTGCGGCACCGGCGTCGCCGGCGGGCGGTACCGGACCACCTCGCGCGCCACCGCCTGCGTGTACCTCATCCCCTGGATCTTCTCGGCGGTGATGGGCTCGCCGGACTCGGGCGACCAGACGGCCGCCACCTCGGCGCGCACGCGCGCGAGCACGTCCGGGTGGGACTCTAGCGCGGAGACCGCCCAGCAGAGCGAGGAGGTGGACGCGTCCTGCGCGGCGAAGAGGAAGTCGAACAGGAATCCCCCGAGCTCCTGTCGTCGGTGTGCGCGGGCGGCGGCCTCCTCGCCGTCGCGGCCTCGTCCTGCATGTCCTTGTGGTCGTCGCGGAAGAGGTTGTGGTCCCCGAAGAGGCGGTTGCTGAACGGGCGGATTTCCAGATGCGAGCGCGCAAGTCCGTACGTGGTGGAGAAGTTGTGCCGGCAAGCCTTCTCTTCTCGTGTTCAGCGTGTCCAGCTAGTAGCAAATTAATTAAGGCTGGAGATGGATCGATCGATCACGTGAATTCCGCATCCTCCCTCTTACTCTTAATTTATTTCTCTTCTCTTTTTCGTCCTCCCGTACGTTAATTACCCGGCCGCGTGGATTCGCTCGGTCGCCTCTTTTCTGCTTGATCCATTAGCTACGCTTCTTCCTTCTGATCGGGAAATTAAACAACAAGCCACTCTTGCTTCTTCCATCTTCTTGGTGCACGTATGATTTATGTATTGATCACAGAAGGGCCTCAAACTTATCTCATCACATACTACTCTGCTTCTTGCTACGTCATCCACGCATAACACAAAACTGAAAGATGGATCCGATCAGATCCACACGTCCACCTGCATGTCAAATCATCCTCATCTCATCTCATCCAACCGTGCTCCACCGGGCCGGCTTCGCTCGCTCCCGCGCGCGTCACAATAAATCATGGTTACACCACCACCACGATCACTCCGCTGCTCTGCTACACCGCCGCCGACACGTACATGACTTTGGAACATAAAAATCTTTCAATGCCTTTCTAAACTAAAAATAAAAAATTTAGCGCCAGCTCAAACAGAATTACTTTATTTATTATTATGCTTTTATGCGGCAACGCCTAAGCCACATCGACGCAAGCTCACAGTGATAGCCCAAATTAATTTTTTTGCTACCCAGATGTGATAATGTGAAACCGATCCGTCAACATATTTATCATCGATACCGGTCACATCATTAACAACACGGACTGATTCAAATTTTAATGTCTATGATTTACCAAGATGATTTACGATGTGTCCCAAGGCAACCGGTACGCTCCAACTCCGGTGGGCCTTAGGGCCTTGAAGATGAGTTGCGTGTGTGATGGTGGAGGTGGATTCGTAGCTGCCTCGAGTCGATCGAGCCAGCTAGAATCGAAGCAATGCGCACGGGCTTTTCTTAATTTCTCCCTCGCGCGCGCATTCCACACAATAATTAAATCCGATGCCTCGATCGCCACGTACGTTCGATTACAACGACACGAAATTCATCTCCGCGAAAGAGCACCGCCAGGTTCGTTAATAAAGCTCCATCGATCGATTAATAAAGCTCCTCTTTATTCCCTCCATCGCTTGCAACCAAACTTGTTCGTACGTGCGCGTAAAATGCTACTAATAGATTTTTCACGTGCCCAACCCCTATTTGCGGACATTACCTTGCATCACATAATTTTTCAAAACATTTTGCACTACACGGCTAGGTATGCGGTTTTATTTACCTGCCGTGGACGGGCTAAAGAGTGACCACCCCATCGATACAATTCAACCTCCTCCTGCTTCTAAATCCTCTCTTCAAAACTAAAGAGTCGCACCATTTGTCTAATTTGGCATATATACCTACACCTTAAAACACATCTATATTACATGCGAATATAGACAAATCAGCGACACTTATTTCTAAAACACAGGGACTACATATAAAAACTCTTCAAAATTAATAATCACCAAATAAAACCGCACAACTCCTATCCTAATGCGTAGCTCCACCACTGTTAAGAATAACCTGGGCCAAAACGTGTAAAGCAACCACTTAACGCTGTTACAAACTGCTCCCCTCAAGCATTACATTACACAAATGATGTTACTACAATTCGATGCCAGAATAAGCCGCCGCCACAGCCGGCTACTTGACGGTGTCGTCGAGAGTTGATGAAAGTGCGACACAGTGAAGGCAATTGGTGCACCAATGTAGAGTCGACCGCTGGCGGCTCTGGAAGAAAGCCCTAGGAATACAAGTATAGAATAAACAAAACAAGAAGAAATATGTGCCGCTGGAACTGCAAAATGGCAATATGTACTCAAACAATCACTACAAGCCTGCTACTCCATTGTAAAAACCCACCAAACGGCTATAGAAGACTAAAAACAGTGGTGGCACTGGAACCGCAAAAACAGCGATACAAGGATCCACATCTGGACCGGGAACCAGGGCCCGTCCATTCCATCTTGAACAAGACAGGGCAACTCAGAACATAAGATGGAACACAAGATTGATTGTCACTCTTCATGCAGACACACTTGAACCAAACAGAGTGGTGCGGTTGTAACCTCCTAGGTAAGGGACGGCCTCAGAGAAGAGTGACTGACAGTAGGGGCGCTACTCTTCACAGAGACTTTGTAGTCAATCCACTGCCACCGGATCGCCTACACAATGCGCTTCTGGATGTAGCCGATGACGCTCAACACCGTACCTCCTCCTCTCCCTCAACTTGCCTCCCAGAGCCCTGCTTCATACCCTTCAGCTCCTCCTCCGATATAATTTGAACCTGAATAATATACAAGAATTCAGCAATGTCTACGCATAACAAGCGGCAAACAATCAAACAAAATAAATCGAGGGCATACTACTACAAGGCTAATTTTATTCAAGACCACATGATGAAATACAGTGCTGCATACATGTGATCAATCCGACATTCAGTTTGAGAAAGGACAAATTGTTCTTCCCCACAAGGAAAGGACAAATTCTCATTTATCAAAGATTTCCATTCTGGAGCATGTATATACAACTACAAGGATCTATATCTGAAACGGAAAACAGGGGCGATAGATTCGAGTACAAGACAGGGCTTCCCCAGAACATGGCAAAAAATACAAGGTTGCTTGCCACTCTACACTCATTCAGCAAACACAACTGAACAAAACATGCACAGCAACATATACTGAACCAAACAGAGAATGGTGCGGTGGCAACCTGTTAGGTGTGGGCTTCAGAGAAGTGCGACTGCCAGGAGCAGTGCTACTCTCGACGGAGACCTTGCAGTCAATCCACCGGAGCGCCACCACGCTGCGCTTCTTGATGTCCCCAATGACATTCAGTAACACGCCTACTCCTCCCAGCTCACCACCAAGACAACCTCCTGGAACCCCTGCTTGTCGCCCTTCAACACGTCGGCCTCCTCCAATATGATACGAACCTGAAAAATATGCAAAATTTCAGCTATGCCTATGCATAACAAGAAACAAAAAAAGTAAAAAAATCGAGCTCATACTAGTGCCTATAAATCTACTGAGTATGCACGCAACCAGTTTCCATTGCCACATCCATACAAATATGTGCAGCAGCATAAATCACTAAATAAAGTATATAGCATTACACAAAATTTATTGCCCATACAATTAGCAGTACTAGGTATCTTCACTTACAGGATTTATTACAGCAAAACCAACACATTCATATGTATGATAGTCGGGCATGGTTCAAAAAAAAGGAATAGAAGTAGTTGGACGCTGGTAGTTAAATTAATTAACAGTAATGCATATGCACACAAACAATTTAGAAATCTGGAAAAGAGTGCTATAAGCCACTGATTATTGACATCATGTACTATAATAGTTTCTAAATAAACAGATACAATTGATAATTACTAAAGATAATTATTCCAGTTTGATATGCATCATGGATCAACTATAAACACTATTGACTCCAGGAGCATTGATCAAGGCAGAAATTAGGCATATAAACATTGATCAATATACTATTGATTGACTTCATCAAAGGAGATACTGTTAGAATCTTCTAACCACAAGAATAATTCAAAGCAAATCCCGAGAATAGGGCTTGAAGATTGCCGAATCAAAGTTTCAAAGGTTTGAAATGATCTTGCACAGTCAGAAAGCTTTGTCCCTAAATTTGCACTTTTGATTGAGTTAAAACAGCATATTTCAGGTTTAAGCAACTTAATAGTGATACATTAAAAAGTCCAAACGAAATCCGTGTTAACCAAATAGAGGATCACCTAAACCCAATGAAGAAATGAAGAACAAATGCTCATGTAACGCATATACTTCCATGAATCTCAAACATGCATCTTTCTAATTAAGAGAGGCTTGATGGACTAATGGTGACAAACAAAGCAAGACTAAACAGCGCCAACATCGGGCAGCAGCATCAAGCATGCCAAAGGGAAAAAAAAATCGACCTATCAATGCAGGAGCTCCTCGTGCTAGCCCTGCTGAAAGCAACCAGCCCCGCGCCTGTCCAGTTGGGGCAGAAAAGGAGCCCCCTTTCTCCCTTCAACCTTTCCTGTCGGCGTCACTCCCCCACCTGCTGCTATGCCAAGAAACAATTTTTGAGTCAAACTGAATTAGGGGAAGAAGAGGTTTAGGTTTCTGTTTTGGTATACCTGGACGGTGAAGTCCCGGAGCAGGGCGCGGCGAGGGCAGCTCGGCTGGTCCTCATCGGTCCGTGACGAAGGGCAGCACGGCGGCCTCATCCCGGCCTCAAGCGCCGCTGGAGGGCCTCACCCGCACGGATGCGACGAGGAAGGGCGCGGCCAGGGGCTCGTCGACCGGTCAAAGCGAGGAATCGGCCGGGAAAAAGGGCCAGGAGGGGCGGCATCGCGTCCTGGTGCCGGCTTCCACCTCGCCGTATTGCAGCGCCCTGCCGAGCGATGCGGGCAGCGAGTTCGACGGAGCGCCGCGCACCGTCTGACCGGTGCACGCGCGCGCCGGCGAACGGGCTGCCGCGACGACATGGCTGCTGGGCGGCGCCTCTCCCGTCGGCATGTCCTGGGCGTGGGTGGTCAATCTGGTGGGTGGGCTCGGGAGCGGCTGGAACATTGTCGGAGGTAGGAGAGGGAGATGCCCCGGGGCGGCGCCGGAGGATGGCCGGGGCGGCGCTGGAGAATGGCCGGAGCTGCTGGCCTTCGATCTGGCTGTTAGGATTTGGGATCGCGACTGCTACTTAACTTAGGGTTCGTTCGGGTGGTTTTGTTCTGCCCAGGATCAACAGCCACCGTCGATTTCCATCCGACGGCTACAAGCGAGACACAGCGGAAATGTTGGCCCAAAGATTTCCATGGTTCGCAGCCCAGGCCTGCGAATTTCATTTTATCAGTACTTATATTGTTATTACATTAGCTGTTCCCGCTCGCTCCTTTAAAATTTTGGGTTGCCACTTTTTTGCATGTGCATGTGCATGTGCATATAAGCCAGGCAAGCAAGGTGGCGGGTTTTCAAGGCGGCATAAGTGTTTTTCACGCCGCCATGCCCACCTTACCCCCCTAACCATTGGGCTTACGTGACTCCACCATCAAGAACGGTGGCCTCGTGGGCACCACGCTCCAACAATCGAGCAAGACCCTAAAAAAAGTATCGAGATATCGCCATGTGTAAACACTTGTCATATGTGTGAGTACAAGGTGAAGAGATCCACGCCGACAACCGGTTTGTAATCCCAAGGAACAAGACGATGCCCTTTACTAGGGCTCGAAGGAGGTTAATTGGAAGGGAGTCACGAGGGTCCAATTTGTCAGACCCGACCACGATGTCCGACAAGTGAGGATGAAGAATATCTAAAAAGGTAGAAGTTTCAGAAACCCTAAGGGAGCTTTCCATGGCTCTAGGATCGCATCGACCAAAACTCGTATGCACTAGTCACGTCTCACCAACAAAGACATTGATGGAGAAATCAACTGACACTTGGGGATTCAAGTACACTACCAAGACGACAAGACGACACATGAAATGATTGTTTCTTGCATGAAATGAAAACGAGGGGACCCACAAAAAAATGCCATATAACCCAGAAAAATAGATGGCAAAACATAAAAATGACCTCTCTGTGATCATGTGTCTCTTAACACCGATCACGAGATATATTATTTTAGTATGGATAGGTTATAGGTTTTAGTGTCTAAGCCTACGTCTTAGGGTCTGAGGTTTAGGGTATAGGTCGGGATTAAATTCTATATCTAGTGTTCTAGGGTATACATATATGGTTAGCGTCTAGATCTAACCCTACCCCCAAAACCTTAACTTAAACACTAGACCTAAACGAGATCTAAAGTCAGGACCTAAACCCTAGGTATAGAGCTTTTATCATTACACCACTGTTATGAATCCATATTGGGACCCAACACAAGAGGGGCTCTAAGACTCTATCGACCTTCGTAGCACGATTCTAGGAAAAACCCTCATACTGGGCCTAGTGGCGTCTGCCCCTAGCTTTCTATCGAAAGTGGCGATTTCATGTGAATTCTATCTCTTTATGTGTTGGAATAGTTCATAGCAGCATGAACAATCCCAAAAGAGGCCAAGTTATAACAACACTTGGATCAGTGGCATCAAAATGGGAGTTTTGAACCTCGAATGGAGAAAATGCCTTTCCTCCAACGGGCTTGGCGCCTGAATCGCCATGCCCACCTGAGAAAGTGAACCAGATCCTAAGGACATGTATCGCTTGCCTTGTACATTGAATTCCTATCAGCAATCTTATGTTTTTCCATGCTTGCAGTAATCCATGGGATACTTGGCCGCCTGAATCGCCATGCACACCTGAGAAAGTGAACCAACTATTTGTAATTTACTCAAATTTGAAGAATTTTTAAAAACATGGATAAATTTTAAATTTTATTTGAAAATTCACGAATAGTATTTGTACTGATATTTTTGGTATTTTAGGTAACCGGTAATACCATGATCACCGGTATTTTCTCGAGAACGGGAAATAAAACCTTACACATGTTTAATATTATGAAAATACTATTTTTTTATATTATTACCACGCTCTAGTTAATAATTAAAAGTCGACTTTCATGGAATGAATGTTTGCGAATTGAAACCTGTGTCAACGGTTTAGTTCAACTGATTCACCCGCGCCTTACAGATGGTAGGTTCTGCTATGAATATTAGATGCAAATTTTGCATGTGAACCCCGATGCTCCCCTCTGTGGCGACCGGGTGATGCCGACTTGTCTAACGAGGAAGTCGGCAAAACTGATTCCCTTGGCAGCTTCGCATGTATATATAGGATGGGTTCGACGGCAATGTCGTGGTGAGTTGATGCAAGTGCGACACGAAGAAGGCGAACAATGCAACAATGTAGAGTGATCAGCTAACAACTTTGGAAAAGAGTCCTGGGTATAGAAGGAGAGAATGGACGAGATTGGGTGTTTGTGAGATACTCGAGGCTAAGAGCATCCCCAGCCGTTGGGGCTCCCAAAGCCGAAATCCGGCGCTATTTAGCGCCGGGTTGGATGAAAGTTTGGCCTCGGGAGGCCCATTTTCCCAGCAGCGAGCCCATGGTCGACTGCTGACGCTCACCCACCGCGTGTATATCGACGGTGCAGTCGCTGGGAAGGGCACCGTCGGAGTGCCCTCGTTGCATTGAACCGCCGTAATGGTACGTGAAGTGGTCTGGGGAGCCCAAACGCCTCGTCGGGAACGGTCGAAGTTGCCTCGATGCGAGAACCATCGTAATGGAGCACGAACTCCGCGGAATAGCAACCGCCGCTCTCTTCGTCGATAGACCTACATATACGGTTTCCGACGGCCGACGCCATTCATCTATTCTCTCCTCACCATCCTCTGCGGTGCAACATGGACAACCATGAGCGATCTCTCTTGGCCATCGGACACCGACAGCGAGGGGAAGCTGCCTGGATGGCGCCATTGGTGGGATTGAGTTGCATCGTCCAGCAGCGACGATTCCTCGCCGCCGGCCAGCGAGGACGAATGGGATGACGACGAGGAGGAGGACGAAGAGGCCGAGGAGCAGGCCGAGGAGCAGGCCGAGGAAGAGGCCGAGGAGGAGGAGGAGGAGGAGGAGGAGGAGGAGGCCGAGGACGTGGCGGCCCGGGCGAAGGCGAAGGCGCAGCCGGCGAAGACCTTCGGCGATGAGGAGGACTCAAATTCCTCCGACGAGGAGGTGACGAGCCGGAAGCGTTGCCGCCACGACGATGAGGCGGGGCCATCTAGGAAGAAGAAGTAGTTTAAGCTTGTTTTAAAGTTTTTGTATGTAATTTTTATGTTTATTCGAAGTTTTATATATAATTTGTCTATGTTGCACCACTTGAGTTTGTTCAAATCTTTTGTTCGACGAGGGTATTGCCGTAGAATTACAAATTTCCCCCGAAACGTATATCGGGAAGACGAGGGTATTGCCGTAGAAACCCAGGCCTTTGTCGCCGACAGGTCGGGGCCACCAGACGGTTCCCGTGCTTTTCTCTCGTCCGGAGTCCCCGATCGCACCCCGGGCGGCCGGGGATTCCCTGGGTTCGCCGGATGGATGAAAGGCCTAATCCGGGGGAAAACGAGGAACCGGGGGCGCAACTGGGCCGTTTTCGTCCATCCAGATGAAAAAAAGGTGTCCTGGGGGCCTTCCCGGGGAGACGGCTGGAGATGCTCTGAGGGAAAGATGATGCTTGTGATTCGTCGATTTATCCTATCATATAACTTCCATAAATTTCAAATATATTAGACTACTCTTAGTAACTTACTAGGTAGTAAAATGCAACTACATGCAATGGTAACTAGGCATTTTGATGGCATGACATATAACTAAATGACGAGAGAGATTTTTGTGGTAACTACCTATGATACCTTAACATCACATTTCAAGATAAAATAAGTCTACAATATAAGTAATGCACACATGTATGGAGTACTATCACTATGTTACTATGCACAATAACATGACACCACTCTATATTACTCATCCATATGATTAGTCTTATGTTCGTCGCATGTCATTGTTTACCAGCATAAAATAAACAAATCGCGTAACAAAATTTTGGCCGAGCCCCTCTCATTTCAATCTCTCCTGGAGACAAAGAGATGACACGAAACGACCTCATCCCAAATCACTCCCCATGAATTTGGTTTAATGACGCTCCGTAAGTCACGTCAAACTAATACTCCTCGATATAACTGGAGTGATGCATATGAAATTAGCGACCCAGACTCCTCGATATACGAGATATTAAAGCAATGCGGCACAACGCACGCAAATCTTGCTGTCAATCTTTCTTTCTCCCCGCCTGATCCCACAACCTCTTCATTTCCCTTCGCCGCCTACCCACCGCATCCAGCAGGCCGAGGCCGCCGTCTGACCGCCTCCCTTCCAATCTCCGTCGACACGAACGATGATCACCGCCGCCCCTCCTCCCAACTCTCTATTCCATGGCAAGGAGCGCCCGGTCCGCAGCACCACCTCAGGCCCTAGCCGCGGGAACGGGTGTGGGAGCGGCAGCTCAGAGACCGCCTGCCCCACGCTCAGCAGACGTGGCCGGCCAGCACCCTCTCCCTCATGGACGCCGGAGTCCTCGGGGCATGCAACCCTTTTGGCAAGCGTGTCCGGGCACCGTGGGTTACCGCATCTCCGGCCGAACCTCCTCGTCCTCCTTGTTCCCAATCTCGGCATCGCATTGTAGACGGTAGCGGCTTGGACATGATGGAAGAGGAGCTCGTCCAGCACCATCTCGGAGACATCCTCCTTCACGGTGCCTGCAAAAGGTCTTTTTTCCCCTGCAAAATTGTTTGGAATAGTTCATATCATGATTAAATCTGGGTCGTTTTTTCATCGATGCACCATAATAAATACTTGCACTAGTTCTGTGTGCGATCTGCTAGACTATTTCCTATCTTAATTTGCAAGAAGATGGAATCAAACATTCATGAAATCTGCTTGGTGGGATGCGTTTTTGGTTTTGCAAAGCACCTGATGGCTTTGGTCTTGGTCAAAATCTGAACTGAATGCTCCAAATTGTGGCGACTTTGCATTGCCAGGTTAAGCTAGTATTTTCCTTTATAGTACATACTAATTTTGAGTTTTTGACACAAAACCACAGTGTGAAATTTAGCTATTAATTACGCACAGCTCCACCTCCACTCATTTGTGGTTCCACATTCGCAGCTTGTATTTTCTGAAGACTAGACTATCAAAGGAGATCAGTCAGTAACATATAATTGCACAACAACGACAACTAGCAGCGGTTCACAGTATCCTCTGAAACCCAAGAACTTCGCTATACATCTTCCTTTTCTTCAGGTTTGTATTGCAGCAGCACAAGAGAACTTGTATGCAGATTTTTAAGTATTTTAGTGTCCATATGCATTACTCTTCCACTTGTCTCACTTACCTTTGTAATAGTCGTGCTTAGTTTACATTTTAGTCTTCCTTTTACCTTTTTAGGCTGAATGTTTACTACTCCCTCTGGTCTCTTTTAATTGACTCGGATTTAGTATAACTTTGTACTAAATTTGAGTTAATTAAATATAACTGGAGGGAGTAGTAAATCTGAATGTTTGGAAATTTAAAATTAATCTGGTCTCAGTTTAAGTGGCAGGCAGAAGTCGATCTCGTAGATTCCATTGCCGGAGCTTGTGATGGTGGAGCTGGGTGGGCGTGGCTACACGTCCCCAGTCCCCAGGCACGCAGCCACCTGCGAGTAGTTTGTCAACTCGCATGGTGCAGCAGTAGCACATGCTAGCTAAGTGGGCGACTGACTGGCTTCATCTTCAAGAAAAAGGTTGCACTTGTGCAGTCACCGTATCTGTTGTATGAATATGATTTGGTTTTGCCCTCCGAGAGTAAGCAGTCATAATATATTTAGTGCTTAGCAACAAAAATTCCAAAATGCAGCACTTCCTGTTGATGTGAGCTTGGAACCCTCTGGGATATTGTATAATGCCTTGCTGTGATTACTAGCAAGCGAGCAAGCAACACACATCAATTAGCTTCTCCATGGTTTTATACGGACACATAAAACTTGATACATGTCTTGTTGTGATAAACTAATGCATTTTTTTTTATCTTTGTGTTCCCTTCTTTTGCTTCTAATTTTATTGCTAAGCAGTGTATTGACATTCTATGTATTTGTATTGATCTGACGGAAAGCATGTATGCATCTGGCTATGTAACCTCTACTTGGTGAAAGCCCTTTTTTTTTTACTTGGTATTCTAACATGCGCAACACCTCATAAGGTAATATCAGCTTTTCGTTTTTTTTAGTATGGTTGTCTCATTTTGGTGATGCCTTGCTGTTGCAGATGGAGCACTGTAGGATGTAGGATGCATAGGAAAAATGTATGGGCTCTGGAAATCTAGAACGATTTACTCGTCGTGCAGAGTTCTAGATAGCTTCAGCAACATGCCACGCCTAGAGTAGCCAAGTGAAGCATGTACTTCTTTGTCTAACATCGTTGTATCGCACACCGCCAGCTCTAGAGCGTGGAATCTCCGTCAGGTGTGAAGCTTTCCCTTCCATGCACCCTTAGAATTTGGAACCATACAAATCTTGGAAAAGGTCATTGCACCATTATGTGGTTGATAGTTTCAGGTGCTTGATCACAAAAGGGACAAAGGGTTGGACCCTGGAGACCCTTCTGTGCAAGGCGGCGAACACCTGTCCATCAACGGTCTCGAAGATCCAGCCAAAGGAAAAGATTTTCCTTGAGTGGTGCCCAACTTCTCTAGATTGTGTTGTTATGCATGCTAAGATATGATATATTTAATGGACAAAAAATTCATAATACTGGATATATTATGCATGCTACTATTGTGTTACTTTCTTAGGTGGTACATGTTTATTTCTTTGAAACTAGGATTAGGATAGGATGTATTTAACATATTATATCTTGCTTGCTTTTCCTTTTTGAACGATATGATGTATTAGTTTTGACCAGTCACGTATATATTGGTCATGCAGGTTGTTAGTGAAGATGGAAAGCGAGTGAAGCACAAACATCCATTTTCAGAATCAGTGTTTGTTTAATTCAAAGGTTTTCAAAAGCACAATAATAGAAAAACGTTGGAACAATATGTCATGGCATGTGAAATTCTAGAAAATGCAAGACTTAGTTGCAGAAGTCGTTTGGTTGCACCACAGGAGAAAAATGCAGGAAATTTCTATAGAGATTGAGTACATGTCATAGTTGTCACAGGCACATAGGAAAATTTCCAAGTGATCTAACTTCTTGCTAGAAATCCTATGAGATTGTAGTATAGGAAAGAAATCCATAGGAATTTTGGAGCTTTCAACCCTTTGAATCAAATGGCCTCTATAGGAAAACTTCCTATGGGTAAGAATCCTACAAAGTTCCTTTGAGAATCCTTCGAATCAAACAAGGGTTCATGTTTATAAGAACTCTAGGTAATTGATTAAAATCATTAGTTGTTTGACCTATATCATCATTTTTGTGATGTGCTACAGTAGTAGGCCAAGAGGGAATTATTAATGATGTCCTCTTCATGCATTTAAATAATGATGGTGTAATTTTCATTTCCAGTTCTCGAATTGGTAGTGTTATTTATTAACCGAAACACTCAAATTGGTAGTATATTATTTTATTACCTAAAACGGTTTAATTGGTAGTATAGATTTATGACTGGAACCCCCATGCCACCTCAAATTAGGTGTGCTAATGCTTGTAAGTTGTACCTGAAATTGGTAATATAGCTTTATTAGTTTGTAATTAGTAGGCTTTTCCACAAAGCAGGATATAGTATCCAATCGTTTTGGTAGTGCAGGGATCTATTCATGTACCTCAAAATAAAGTGTGTTTCATGTGCTTTGTTCATTTGAATTGAGCGCTGTGATTGTTAGTTACTTAGTGGAGAGTGCCATGTTTTTTAATTTCTCCTTCAAGTGTTGTATTGCTAAGTTTGATATTTCCTTGCATGTTTCGACTCTTTTCTGCATCTTCAGAGGGGGGAAAGTCCATGTGAGGTGCTCTCTAGGGACTCTCTGGCCAATGAGTATGTGGACTATATCCTAGTAGCTTTACAGTAATTATAGATGCTCTCTCGCATTGCACTACAACACATTTCGTATAAACTTACAACCCTCCATTATCTAAAGAGATACCTGAGATGATTGGACACTGAAAAGTTGTTCATTTTGGGATATACATGTAGTGGTTATATGTCGCTCACAATATGTGAAAGTAATATGCGCTCTCACCAAGTGTTTATTTTTTACATGAAAGCTTAGTCTTATCTTTTTCATGTGCAATTCACCTATTATCGTGGTTTATTTATTTTTCTTTCCTGGGGGTGTTTGTGATGTTTTTCCTTTTCACCCCATTCTTAGTACTGAACTCTCAAATTTGGCTATTTGTTTCCAGTGACAGTTTATTCACTATTCATTCAGAGAAGATATGGCATTTCTTGAACACTATTGTGTTGAAATCTACATAACTTGAAATCTTACCTTTATACAAGAATATGTCTATTCGAACTATCTCATTTTGGTGATTTCTTTTTACTGTAGCTAGGATGAATGTTCTAGAAAAATGAGGCTTTCAAAGGGCATTTCATGAGAGGCATCGAAAAATAGTAACATTTGGTATAGGCCGGCATGAAATGGTGACAAAATTGGGCATGAAAACACCCATCGTCTCTTAAGAGAAATGCAGAAAATGTAGCTTTTAACCTCGGGCCTTTTTCGCTTTTTTTCTCAATTTAGAGCTTATGATTTGGGAAATTGATGGTTCCTTTGACCTTGCTATTGCATATGGAGCACTCGAGGATGCATAGGAGAAATGTATGGGTTCTAGTCGATGCAACCGAAGGATTCAGGGTGAGATTACTCTTCCACTCCAATCAGATGATGTGTTGTATGGGTGATGTGAAAATAACCAAGACAATAGTTCCAGGAATTTAAGTGATTTGTATATTCATGAATGGTGATATAGTTTCCATCATCTTTTTTAGTTCTTGTTTCTTATTCCATATTACGCAACTGGAACTTAGCATTTAAGCATTTGGTCTTGTTAGTGCCTTCACAGTGGTATCATCTTCATTATTATTCTGGTATTGAACATGCATATCTTTTACTTTCGTGCATTCCATAAAATTTTGTCGGGTATGTATTCCTTTTGATTTTCCTACTGAGCATGTTTCGACTTGCCCAAAAATCTTTCGTGGTGGGACACTTATGGGGATCTCGCACCATCTATCTGATGAGTTTCACAGTGGCATTCAAATGCTTTGCACTATTGATCTCGCTAGAGAGGATGCCGCCATCCTCGCTGCCGCTGTCGGCATCCTGCTACCCTAAAATTAATTGCTTACTCAATTGTTTTAATTATTTCCTATTTTCTATACCAGGAGCTAAAGGGGTGCGAAGCGGCGGTACTAGCAAGCAATGTTGGAGGGAACATGATGAGTAGGAGGCACGATGGTGACACCATCCATGACATCCACACAAGCGCAACACATAA
Organism: Lolium rigidum; assembly: GCF_022539505.1. Taxonomy (NCBI): domain Eukaryota; kingdom Viridiplantae; phylum Streptophyta; class Magnoliopsida; order Poales; family Poaceae; genus Lolium; species Lolium rigidum. The sequence goes on along the minus strand of NC_061513.1, from coordinate 353,365,506 downwards.
CTTTCATCTGCAATGGTGTGATCTAGTGTATGTTCCTAGTTGATTAGATGCAACACCTACCTGATTGTCTGTGAGCACTTTTATTGCCTATTAAATGCGATCATTATTGTCTCTCCTGTGTGAAGCATGCTTAATTCGATAAGATGTTCTCAACTCCATCTAGATTCAATGGGCATAATATATTTTTATCGCCTATAGTTGTTGAAATTGTAAACTTGTCTCTTTTCTTGCAACATCTCCTTGTCATGTGCAATACCATTTTTTATTCTTTTTATTTGTAGACAAACAAAGATTTAATATTGATGGAATCATTCGCTCTATCTTGATCCTTGTGTTTACTGTGAAACTCTAGTTGCTATGAATCTGGTTATATAAAGATTTAATCTGCAGTATTTTTTGCATAGTAGCTTATTTATCCTCTTTTCTTTTGTAATATGTTCTTCTAATCTGTGAGGTGCATAATAGCATGCGGTGCAACTGTTGCTGGGCAGGCCATGGCGGCAAGTTCACCGTAGTGGTTGTGCTATCTTAGTTTCGTTACAATCTTCCCATGTTATTCCTGAATTCGATGCCCTCTGTTTGGCCATCAAGAAGTTAAAACTTTCAATATTTGTGGTGCTTTTCTGGTACTGGTTTGTGTTGGTGATGTAGTTTATAAGGTGCTAGTTTGTATTTGCCTCTTTATGTCTAAAATAAATAATGAATGAATGATCATGTTACTTTCTTTTGTCCAAGTCATGCTCTATTGACTGCGATTTAATCCTCATGCTAGCATGTGATTTGGTTACCTATGTGTGTGTGCTGTGTTATACAGTTCTGGTATGCTATATTCTAATTGGCCTGTGAACAGAGAGCATATCTCTAACTCTTAATATGAATATGGTAGCTGCTGTTAAATCCTGGTTGTCTTTTAGATGTTTGAGTAGTAGCATTGTTGTGATCTACATTTGATCTTGTGATCCATGTATGTGATGAGCGTAGTGACCCTGGTGTGTTGCATTGGTATAGTGCATTTTTTTGCATATATAGTAGCTTAATTATACTCCTTCTTTTATATTATGCTAAGTGCATAACTGCATGTGGTGCTCCATCAGTCTTGCTGCTCCTACGTCTCGGGAGTTCGGTTCGGCATGACTTGACCTTTCCGGCTCAGGCGGTGATGTCGTGGTGTTACTATGATTGGCCTCGACTACAACCTCTCTGGTAGGCTTTTGGTTCACCTGTTTTATCTTTGGCTCCGTTCTGCTATGTGATACCAGAACCGGGTGTTTATTTCCTACCTTATGAACCGATAGCCCCCATTTGATTCATGTGAGGATGATGATCTGGATAATCTATGTTTGCATACATGTAAAATATTTGTTGTTAGATTGTATTCCTCTTTGGTTAGACTTGTGCACTTGGAGTTGGATTGTGTGTTTATATGACACGAGTTGTGTGTTTCATGCACTTATATTCTTCATTGTTTGATCTGTGATCTGAATGTTCAAGAAATCAGAAACATCATGCCGAAATTTCTAACTTTCTCTGTAATTAAACTTCCATTTGTTAATTAATCAGCTAAGCATATCATCTGCATTTCTTGAAGAAATTTTTGGAATTTTGATAGTGAAGAAGTTTTCCGCACATGAACACATTACTCGTGGAGCTAGAAGGATGGTTAAGTCCATCATAGCAGCAATGTAGTTGCTCAAGATAATTGAAAAGAAGCTCTAGCCTGTGAGTAGTACTAGCTAGAAACTGTCTTACGAAAGTGTTCCAAGCTAGCAGCAACTTGAGCTAGTTTTCGTTCCTACCCTATTAGCTTGCTTTATTAAATATAGTAAGCAAGATGGTGGTTCCTAATTTGATGATAATACCGATAACAAGTAAACATGCTGATAATAATAAGCCATTTCTTCTGTTTGCGGTCTCTAGGTTGCGCCTTGCGCTTGGGTCTGTTGCAGCCAGCTGTTGTCATGTGGTATAGTCTTAGACGATGTGACATCAGTTTATGTATGTTTGGTTTCAGCTTGTCGATGATTCTGCTATGTATATATTTTTGATTCTTTGATCCTTGATAGGTGAAAGTACATAAAACATTATAGGTCATGCCGGTTTTTTGCTCCAGGTGATTATCCTTGAATTTGTTGAATCAATTAGCTGCTAGTACGCATGCTGCAGTTAGTTGACATATGAGATTGCAATTTGCTCTCTGTTGGTTTTTCCTAATATGAAATATATAAAATCATGCCAGAACAGACTTAATGAGCATAATGATGGAGATGAGGTTTTTCATAATGGTCCGAATGTTTGTTGATGCATTTGTTTTGTGCAACTATATGGATAAACACATATGGATGAACATGAGTTTTGTGAATGATGGAGATGAGCAACCAGAACAGACTTAATGAGCATAATGATGGAGATGAGGTTGTGCTAGTTGCAGGGGACATTTTGCAGGTACTTGTATATATACTTTGATCCTGGACCTGGGAGCATAATGGTGGAGATGAGGTTGTGCTCCAATTTATTAAGTCTTCACCTGGGTATACTCTGTAGCTAGCTAGTAATTCTTGTACTATTAATCTGAGCAGCAGATCTTCATGCATTCATGTTTTATTGGTTGTGACTCTCCGCGAGCTTTCTCTATCTAATACAGCGAGCGAGATGGTGGTTCCTGTGGATTTGATGATAGTATCGGTAATAAGTAATCATGCTTATAATAATAATGTCATTTTTTCTGTTTGTCATTTGCAGGTTACGCCTTGCCCTTGTGTCTGTTGCAGCCAGGTGGTTTGATCCTTGCTCGGCATCGAGGAGGGCTTACTTCCTTCCTGCTTCTTCGGTCCCCGTGCCAGCCCCTACTGGAGGTCGCCCGCGCTGCCCCTGTTGCAGGTCACCCGCGCCAGCCCTGGCGGATGTCACCCGCCTCGCCCCTGGTGGAGCTCGCCCGCGCCAGCCTCGTGTGCCTTGCGTGCGGTGGCAGGATCGGCTAACCCCTGGCTTGGACTACCTCCTCGGCACTGAGGTAGTTTTATTTGACGTTGATCTGGTTTTACAATCAAATGAAAATTAGACTTGAGCCTGGCATATACCCTATATAAAAGACAAACAATTTACCACACCTCTTAGAAATTTGGTAACTGTAGATGCACCAATTTCTCCTCCAACTATTCAATTACTATGTGACACGTATCTCTTGAATTTTTTTTCATCTGGTCAATTTCTTTGCGTTTCTTTTTTTTTCTAGCCTAAATTGGGTACTGGTTACCGGCAGGACTTCCGGTTATTGTGTGTTTACCATCGTGCGAAAATATCTACTGCTTATCATTGTTCCCGCACCGCTTTGACCATATAATCCAGAAGCACCCAGTAAATTTCCATACGGCTCGCCCCAAAAAAAAAGCCCAGACACCTCTCCTCACGCCCTAATTCATGCCGCGATGCACGCCTCCACCGGCCTCCCCCTTCCCCCCTGAGCCGCCGCCTACCGTGAGCTCTGTTGCGCCCGAGCTCCCCTAGCCGACCTTCTTCCTGGCCGGCGATGGTGTGGGTCAAGTCCTCATCTGCCATCGCGGTCGCCGCGGAGGCAGTCCGGCTTCCCCCGGCTGGTTTACAGTGTGCGCGTTCGAAGGCCAGCGGTGCGGCCGCCGCGATCGCTCCAACCGGGCACCGCATACAACTACTCGACCACCGCCTCTCCTCTTCGCCTCCGCTCGCGAATTCGTTTGTCATTGCCACAGTTTCGTCCAAGAAGAGGCAGAGGATAGGCGCGGGGCGCTGTTGGGGGAAGCAAGACGACAGCAAGTAGTGCGACTGCACAGCGGGAGCCTGGGAGGAAGATGTTACTGATTGAGGAGCAGTGACATCAATCCCATGGTCGCCCAGGTGAGGCCATCTCCTCTATGTCCAGCATCATCTCTCCTAACTGAATTCAGTAATCTTTGAGGCATGAGCTGAAGAACCTAGGTAGCAGGGACTAAATGTTGAATACTATTTTCTGTTGGTTACCCTTATATGCATCTTTGTTTTCTTGCTGATTCTAAGTATGTTTGGAATTACAGGCTGAAGATGTGTATACTTAGCTACTGTAGGTATTAGCTTTGTTTTTAACTTATTTATTTGTTCCTGGGATTTTTTAAAGTTCAACGCGGCTGCTTTTGTAGATTTCACAATGGTGGCGCTCATGGCCATCAGGAGGGAGATGCTGACTCACTATAGGGTGTTGGATAGCTGGGACATCAGCTCCGCCGACTCCTCCACAACTGAGAATCTCTACGTGACTGTCAATATGTAGATTATGATGTCTGCAGGCCAGGTTTGTTTTCCATATTCGTGCACAGTGCATCAGAATGGATATCTGATCATTCAACGATAATACTGACTGGGTGTTTTATTGTCTTTTAAACAAACAAACATATTTTCGTTCCAGCTTTCATCCATTTCCAACCACTTAGCCTTTATAGATCTTCTTTCTTTTGGTTAGAACAAGTTGTATAGTTGCCTGGTTAAGTTAGCCAGATAAAGGAATCCAAAACCTGAACTCATTTGTATTCACTTGGGAACGTGAACTATTTACTTTGCAAGAGTATGTTTTGTGTTCGACAAGATTGCTGTTGATATTACAGTCCTACCGTCCTAGCATGTTGAAAAAAATATTTGGATTATTGGGCAAGTACTAGAAAGTTCACCTATTTTTGTTTTCGACAAGACAATGTTGTTTTTGCATCTAAATTTGGATTTTGTTGTTACTGATTTAGATGGTCATTACGTTATACAGATTCAGAATGCATGACACATGTCGAAAAGCTGAAGCTCCAAAGAAAAGATGCTTTCAATATGATAACTCCTTTTTTTCTATGTTGAACTCTTTCGAATATTCTGATCATGTCCGTTTTACTATTCCTGGGATGTCTCTACTTCCTTACATATTTTTTACTGGCAATATTCATTGCCATTACATATTGGAGTAGAGTAGAGGTTGATTTCAGAAAAGTTTCTTTAGACCAACCTCATTGGATGGATATGTTCTGTGTGAAACTTGGATAGTCAGTGATGGGTAATTTGTTACCATAGTTTGGTTTTCTTTTCTTACCTTACCTTACCAAGCTGACATCTGTTTTTTGTTGTAGACAAACGTTAACTTATGACTTGAGCTACCTTCTGATAAACATATCAAGCCCTCCCATCTATCTTTCAAGAGTTTCTAGAGTTTGTTCTAAAAGTTGATTATCATAATTTGAACACATATAACTGCAGTATCCAACTACACTAACTACTGAAGCTCTTTGCCTGGAGCGATTGCCTGCCTGAAGGCCATCGAGTTTGCAGTCGAGGTAGGTATGGGATGGATAATAAATGAAACTGATGCGTACTTGCTAAAATCGGTTCTCTAGTCCTATACATTTGATTCAGCTCGCCATGTAGTTCTCTTCAGGGAGGCAAAATTCCTGCTGCTCATCAACTTCTTATATTACAAAGTATTGTAATGTAAGCCTTTTGTAATACAATGGCTCGCGCCTTAGCTGCTAAGGGTGCTAGCTTAGTCTTGGGTGGTGTTATGATGTGGCATGATAATGCACCAGACAGTATATCTCATATTGTTGCTAGCAAGCTAGCTGCAACAGATCAATAAAGTCCAGGGTTTGCTGTAAAGAAAGTAGGAACTACATTGCAACACTATGTGCTGTCAATTGCGAGTTCAGTAGAAAATTTACCGCCTCGCTCTACCACTACCTAACATGAAAATGCATGCCCTCCACCATGTAATCCATTGTATACATATGCTTCTACTACAAACAACTATGCCATCGCTCTTCAGACATTGCTCTACAGGCGTGGCGTGCCACCGCGCCAATGCCTCCTAGTATGATTGAATGTGCACATCATAGCCTACAAGTGTTGCTGCCTAAATCTCTTGCCTCGATGGAAAGTTCCCTTTGATTGAATAATGGCTTTGGTTGTTGCTTATTGTGTGAATTAGAACCCTCTCTAAACATTTTGATTAGTTATTTCTCTTACTAGGTTAAGCTCCTAGTCTTTTATTCAATTTATTATCCTTGTTTTTCAGGTAAAGAGAGAAGTTGAAGGCTTGAACTAATAACAAGATTAATTTGTATTCTTCTAATAGCCTTCTATGATAATTCTTGTAATGATGAATCGAACCGTAACTTGTGATACACAAAGATGACAATTCTTCTAATAAATTTTACAGGAATTTGAATGTATTTCTTCCTTGGAATAGTGATATGCCTAACGGCATGTGATGTTTTCAGGTGCTCCTGGACTCAGCTGGTGCCTAAGGTTATGCCATGTGAATCTCGCATTTTGATGTTTAGCTGGTATATCAATCCAACGAGATTTCCTGCCAAATACCTCGAGAGTCCTTCAAGGAGCTGACTGGTTGATGCACAACACACCCTTGGTGGTTCTGTCAGCTGGTGCATAAGAAGGTGCACCTGAGCGATGGGAGGAGGAAGATGATTCGAAGGTGGAAGAGAAGGAGAGCTTTAGTGGTATGTCATGTTTTGTTGAGTGGTGTGCTGTAATCTAGTTGACCGCATCAAGATGTGATGTTTTCCATGTGAGAATGCATAGCTATTTTTCATGTGGCTCGGGCTAGGTGTGCATGGTGCGTTATGTTTTGTGTCCACCATGTAGCTGATATGTGGCGATCCAATAAGTACTGATGCTTCTACTTAGTTGAAAGCAGGTATAAGCACAATCCAGGTTACATGCACAACATATGTAATAAGACATATTTGGTTCAGTCTGCCTGATTGAAATGATATATATTTCGATGGTTTGAAGCAAAATGCACCGTGGATTCAAAAGTGTTTGTCTCTAATTTGTTTGAAGTACATATGCCAATGGTTATTCTTTTTATTGTCGGTGTTACTAGTCGAATCAACCATCCTCTCTCTCTCTCTCTCTCTCTCTCTCTAGCAAAAATACATTGATTGATGGTTTCTTTGCCAAGTATAATTCGCTAGGGAGCAAGACAAGATTTACGCTTAAGAAAAAAAACAGTACATAAATTAGGAAACGAATGCCACCACATTAGTAGACCCAAAATTATTCGGATTGATTGATTCATTCCATGAAGCTAGCTATTTATTCGGAGGGAGAGACCCAAAATTAGTGCATGCAGCTATTATGATGGATGACCCATCACGCTAGCTATTTAGTAAGGCAGGGAAACCCGAAATTAGTGCAGACAGATATTACGATGGATGACCCATCATCTCCCACGAAGCAATAACAACCACGGCATCGAGACCCGATGAGATGCATGACAAGTCAGCAATCCGTGTGCCTCATGCGTCTCAGCCGTCAGATCATCTCTTTGCCGCATCAAATTTCAATCAGACTTCTTATCTTCCCTCCAACTTGGCCTCTATAAGTACATGCCCATTGTAACTAACCGTGTGCGGATTGCGTGTGTGACTTAGACTTGTCGAGGAGAGGAGAGGAGATACTCTGTGAGAGAGCGCCATGGATGGCCATCGGATATGGTTGATGGTGATGGCCATGGCCGACAACAGCATGGAAAGGTTGCAACAGTGGCTGTTCGGAGTTCCTCTAGCGGATGAGATCTAACAGGTAATCGATCGTTCCTATCTATTTTCTTTACTTGGTTCCATGAACTAGTTCTCCTTGAAGGAATAGATCTGTTTGTTCTTTTTGGTCTTTTTTATTTTCGGACATACGCAATCGGCAAAGGGCTGATGAATTCCCAGAACTCAACAAGGGCTGATGAATAATCTTGGACTGATTACTTGTCTAGGAGAGGAGAGGAGAGGAAAAGAGACACTCCGTAATAGAGCTCCATGGATAGCTCAATAGTCTCAATTAATTCATAAACACCTATTAGGAACTGGAATCAGTCGATCTTTTCTGCATATGTGTTTTACGTTTGGTTGAATTGAAGGAGGCGCGTGTAATTTCCAAACTTAACCGATCGCACATACTCCATTTGAGTAGAATGAGCGTTACGCTTTGCATGGATTTCACGCACATAATCGATACCATAAGCGTTGCTGGAGCCAGCCTGGCACTCATGTGCGTGCGCATGTCGTCGGTCAACGAAACGGACCCCTTGCATCGATCACATGATAGTAAACGGGATCTCCATGGAGAGATCCGAGCGCGGCGCCAGAAAAGAAGATCACG
>NC_061513.1:353337146-353357252 GCF_022539505.1 Lolium rigidum | reverse complement strand
CCGCCAAGCCCTCCTACTCCATCCTCACCGTCGGCGCAACGACGCCTATGGTCCCCCTGCACCTCAGCCAACCCGGCATGTCCTTCGCCGCGGTATCGTCGCCGCAGGGGTCCTGGATCGTCGGCGTGGGCGGGGAAGGGCAGGGTCACACCATCATCTACGATGTCGCGACCTCCAAGGAGTTTCACGGCCCCGACCTCAGTACCAACAAGATGGATCCCGTCCTGATACCGTTCCGTGGCCAGCTCTACGTGCTCTCGCGCCGCCCCTCCATCAAGTGGGGGGCGAGGGGCCTCGAGTACCTTCCCTGGTTCGAGCGGATTTGCTTCAAGGATGGCCGCCCTAGGTGGAATCATTCTGAACTTCTGATACGCCATGACTCAAGCGCTGACCTCTGTAGTCTCTGACTACGACCATGATTACTCTATATTCGTATTGCAATTTGTTGCAAAATAATGCTGGCACCTAGCCATGGTGTTATATGATCTATGCATATACATCTACATGAGTTAGCTACGCTTGCTTGTACTCCACTTGATCTGAAAAGCTAGATATCTTACCTGCTCTTCCTATGGCCTTTGTCAATGGTGGCGAGCCTATGTGCAGCAACAGTTATCGCACCCTCTGCCCCCTTGAAGTGTCTCTCGGTCATCATTGGCAACTCGACATCCCCAAGAGGTAACACAAAATCACCTGCTAGGAAAACAATCCTAAAAAAGAAGGACAAAAATGAACAAATAGATCTATTCCCCCAAGAAGAACTAGTCCATGGAACCAAGTAAAACAAAAAGATTGGATCGATCGATTACCTGCTAGATCCCAGCCGCTGGACGGACTCCGAACAGCCACCGTTGCCTCGACGAGTACCTTTTCGTTCCGTCGTCGGACATGGCCATCACCATCGACCATCTCCGATGGCCAGCCATGGCCTCTTCTCGTCTCCTCTCCTCTGCTCTACTCGACAAGTAAAAGTCAAAGTCTAAGTCACACACGCTACCCGCACGCGGTCAGTCACGAAGGGTCTGTACTTATAGAGTGTAGATTGGAGGGAAGAGAGGAAGTCTTTTTGAAATTTGATGCAGCAAAGAGGTGATCCGATGTAATGGAGGGCTCAGACGCATGAAGCACACGGATTGCTGACCTGTCATCTCGCCGGCGTCTCGATGCCGTGGTTGTTATTGTTTCATGCGATCCCATGGGTCATCCAACGTAATAGCTGCCTACACTAATTTTGGAATTCCCTGCCTCCTAATAAATATCATCCATCGTAATAGATGCATGCACTGATTTCGGGTTTCTCTTCCTCCGAATAAATAGCTATCTTCCTGGAATAAATTGATGAATCCGAAATCAAGGGAACCTGGGTCAAACTTTGTTTTCGTTTCCTACTAATACGGATGCATTTGTTTCCTAATTTATGTACTGATTTTTTCTTGAGATTTTTTTTGTCTTGCTCCCTAGTTAATTATACTAGTTGAATGTTTGCTACGGAATAAAAAAAAGGGAACCACATTGATCAAGCAATTGTCCTAATGTTGACAAAGTTGTCAAACATAACAGAACAAGAGTACCAATTCTCTCTACAAGTCTAAATCACACGCGCAACTCGCACGCGGTGAGTCATGATGGATATGTATTTATAGAGGCTAGGTTGGACGGAAAAGAGGAAGACCGTTTAAAATTTGATGTGGCAAAGAGATGATCCGGTATAATGGAAGGCTGAGACGCATGAGGGACGCGGATTGCTGACTTTCGACTCACTGGTGTGGTCATTGCGCCGTGGGATCCAATAGGTCATCCATTGTAATTGTTGCCTGCACTAATTTCGGGTTTCCTTGCCTCCAAATAAATGGCTGCCTAGATGGGCCATATCTTTACTATTAAATTGGAGTTGGTCGTTTGACACTCAACGCGTTTGATGGTCGTCATTAGAAGCATCCTGTCCGTCCAATTTAATCTCAACAACTAACACCGTCCGATCGATTTGTATATGGTATGTACATACCTCCTCCCATCCAACCCCGGCTTGACAAGATAAATCGGCATTAAACTGGAACGTGATTTGGAGCTGTTTTGCTATGCACGTCAAATACTTCCATATATGCTCCTGCCATCGTGTGACTTCCTCTAATTTCCTCCCGTTAATCATGGTACTAAAGTGGAATCAATGAATACAAATTAATTATGACATATTTCTGGATATTTCCTTGCTGTGTATGTCATTCCTTAGAAACAATGTTTCTCCTCTCCCTCTTGATCCGAGCGTGCCGCCGCATCACCACACATCTCGCCGGCCATCCCAGCCCCTCCCATCCCCTCCCGGTCCTCCGATGCTCGGGAGCATGCGCACATGCCGCACTAACCATCATCGCCGTCGCCCTATCCGTGTCGCCGCGCCGCCTGCGCACTGACCACCTACCTATATTGTTACGCATGGATGAGCCACTTCCCCCAACACACCGCCTTCCTCTCAAGGGGAGGACTCGGACTGCCCTTCGCTCACCTCAATGTCGCCCTCTCCCTCGACGGATAACCTGGAGGCGTAGAGTATCACCGCCCACTCTCCTTTTCTGTTCTCACCTCCCTGCCATCCCACGCACATGAAAAAGCTTCCATGCTGAAGCTCGGTGCCACACAAGATTTAGGAGATCGTCTGTCCCGACTCTATGCGCCTTCGCAAGCCTCGATCCGCGGAACCTCCGCCCGCCGCCTCCAGATTTTTCCTGCACAACCCTCCGCCGGTTTAGAGTTCTCGATTCGAAATATTGTTGTTAGGGCCTATCGATTGGGGGCATTTTCTGAAAAGTTTTTTGGCCATGCATCATTTGAAGTGGAAGGGCAAGGGAAAGAGAATAGTCATTGGTGCCAACTACTGAAGTGAGAAATTTAAGGTGATTCAGTCTGTAGTCTTAGTATGTTTTTTTACAATACACTTTTACGATGACTAGGAGAGTGAATGGAGTTATGATTTATTTTGATGGCTTGCAGGCGTTAAAACAGAACACCAAATTTACTAAAAGAATCAGAGGAATAGAGAAAGTGTTTGTCGGATGCTACACAGGTGACTTCAACATTTCATCAATCACTAGGTAATTTAACATCATTGTTGTGTATCTCATCTGCATGAGTATGACAAGACACCTAGAAAAATTCTATTAAGTGATGTCATGGTGCACTCTACATAATAGGTCATGTGCATTGCTGGATAATGGATGATTAGTGCAATTGGCGTGTCGTCAAAAGTTATTATCATTGTAATATTTTGGTTGGTTAGATATTGAATTTGTTAATATTTTTCTACTCATAATCCAATCTCATGTTGTAGTCTTTGCATTTCATGCAGGCTGTGCAGACTGTATTTTGTGTGGAATGGACTAATGCATTCCTGAGGTTGCTATTGCGTACTACTAGACTTCTTCAGCTGCTTCAGTGGGATCAGATTACGTGACGTGAACTTTGTTCTCTTAGTTTTAACTATTCTCTTGGGTGATCTTTTTGTACAAAAGTTGAGCGGGGAGGGCTGACCAAAGTTTTCAAGGATTTGAATGATGCACAAACCCATGTTTCCTTGGGTGATATCCTTTTACTAGAAATATAATAAGGTGTATATGTATTGAGATATTTACTACCTCTGTCCCAGTTTATAGGGCTTGCATGTATTCCTAGATTATCAATTTGGCAAACATAATATCAATCGTACAACATAAATATTATATCATTAAAAAGTACAACATCTAAGTTTTCTAATGATATATATTTTTGTAATAGATACCTTCTATTATCATGGGTAAATGTATGCTCTTGCAAATATCTTATCACTTGTTTGTGTCTTCTTGAATTATTTGACAAAGCCCCATCCCGTGTGGTGTGGACGATATCCAAACAAAGAAGCCTTGAAGGCATAAAGACTTCAAGTTTTCGCTGACCAACTAGAGAGAAGACATTGAAGTGTTCAAGCGATCGCTGAACGTGTGGTGTGGTGTGGATGATACCTAAAATTGAAGTCCGCACAAGTAGATCAACGAGACAAAATGTTACATTTAATATGCCTGATGTTGGAAATAACTTTTAAATGTTAGAGTAGTTAATATTATATGGGTTTTTTTTTGAGAAACACAGTACAAACGCAGACGCTCACATACACGCGCATACACTCATCCCTATGAACGCACACACGCACACCCTACCCCTATGAGCACCTCCGGAAGACTGAGCCGGCGGATTGGATCTATATGGGTTTTTGTTACCCCTGTTTTCAACTCCGTTGCATATTTTGCTCCTAGGTGTCTGTGAGGGATGCATCTTGGGGCACATATTATTATTTCATTAAAATGGATCGACTCGTGTGTTTGTCTTACAATATAATGAATGGGCAAGAACCCATATTCTTTTCCACGCATGTTAGAACATTTCATTATTGTAAATATGCAAAGCAATATAACATGGGAAAGTTTGGGCTAGCGTATTGTTTAGCAGATTATCGGCATATTGTTTCCACTAGACATTGCACATCGATTGATACCAATAAAATGAGTGCATAAACTAGCATTTTAAATTTTAAAAAAATGTTGTAAAATTAACATGGTTTCCTTTGCATGTACTTTTATTATTCCATAGCAATAAATGGGTTTTTTCTTAGCAAAGCAAGAGCCTTGTTGAGAATAGTATTGCCTAAGTTGATGCTCTATTCAAAGTTTCTTGTATTCTTTTGTAGCTACTTGACTTAAATGGAATTCAACGAATCATATAATCATATATGGACTCTCAAAACTGAAATGTGTTGAATGGTTAAATTTTCATATACTCATATGTTTCTTGTCTTGCAAGATGGGGCAAAAGGAGTGCCTTGCAAGAATGCATTACGGTAACAAGAATATCCCTATGTTGTTGTTAAATGTCGATTAAAAAAAGCTTCTTCATTTGTATCCTTCGTGCCAACAATTATTTTATGTAGATTATATACGTGAGCATGAAAAATATTAAGAAACCGTAGCAACGCACGGGCATTCAACTAGTCCATCGTAATATAACTGCATGCACTAACTTCAGGGTTCTCTCCCACCTAATGAATTGATCAATCTGAAATCAAGGGAACTGGGGTCAAACTTTGTTTTTGTTTTACCGATGCAGCTCTATTTGTTTCCGAATTTATGTACTGATTTATTTTTTTAAGTGTCAAATTTGTCTTGCTTCCTACAGAATTATACTTGCCAAAGAACCATCAATCAAGGACTTTTTGTTACCACCAGCTAGAGACAGAGAGATGATTGTTGGTTTGACCAGTAAAACGACAAGAAAACATAACCTCTAGCATGTACTTCAAACAAATTAAGGACAAACAACTTTGTATCAATGCTTCAAACCATCAAAATATATATCCTTTCCATCAGCAAGATTGAACCAGATATGTCGTTTAACCACTATTGTACAATATGATTGAGCTTATACAAAATAGAAGCATCAGTACGTATTGGATCACTACATATCAGCTACATGGTGGACACAAACATAAGACACCATGCACACCTAGCCCCGTAAAAAACATCACATTTCCAGCGGTCAATTAGATTACACAACACACTAGTAACAAGAGCTCATGAGTGGGAAGAACATGAAAGACCACTACAGCTCTCGTCTTTCTCTTCCACCTTCGGCTCCTCTTCCTCCTCCACGGCCGCATCAGGCAGGTCCAGCTTCTTCTACACTAACCGTACCCACCAGAAAGGGGGGTGTTGTGCAGCCAGTCGAGTCGATGCCCTTCAACCAGTCAGCCAACTCCTTGAAGGATTCCTCAAGGTACTTGGCGGAACACCTCGTTGGATTGATATACCACGGCTGAAGATCAAAATGCGAGATTCACAGGGCATAACCTTCAGCACCAGCTGAGCCTAGGAGCACTCGAAAACATCACAGGCCATCATGCATATCATTATTCCAAGCCGAGGGTTAGCCGATCCTACCACCGCACGCAAGGCACGTGAGCAGAATCCCAATTAGAATATAACTACATATATTTGCAACCAAAAACTGCACATATATTGAATATATCGATATATAAGCTATATTCAATCTGCAACCAAATCATGAATAGAAGTTGTGTTTCTGCTACCAAAAGAAAATCAAGATCTGCAACCAAGCGCGTTGAAGGCACCTAGCTACTATCAAACACTAATCGGGATGTGGGTCAACAACTATAATCCAACATGTAGTATCAACTACAAATAAAAATCAGCTAAACAAAGGAGAATGCAGAAGTTGTTCGCACCTACTCATCCACCGCTAAGCATCGGGATGTCAGGCGTCCTCTCCGACGACATCAACAACATCGTAGCTGCAGGCGACAAAGTCCTCGGAGGGCTGCACACGATGTCAAATGGACAAGGCAAAAGAAGATAAGACATAATCAGCCAGCACAACATATAAGTTTCAGATTATGAGTCAATTGGTAGACATGTTTCCCCATAGCAAAAAATATTTTGAAGCTGATGAATACGAGACATAAGTGCTTCTGTCGCCTTTTTCTCTTCTTCGGAAGCTTCAGCATCCCAGGGACGGCGGCGTTGAATTTTGGCATTTCCATCAAAAGGGACTATGTTGTGCTCTACAGAGTTGGCACTTTCTTCGTGTATGTAGAGCCACCTTTTGCGCCACCCTTGGACAGAATCAGGAAATTTGACGTCGAAATAATCAACGTCAGTTCGGACACAGATAACAACACCACCTATGTTATAAGTGGCGTTGTGGGAGCCATTGCGGCGGAGGCAGAAAATGCGTTTCCAAAGAACCCAATTAGGAGTGATTCCAAGGAAGCATTCGCACAGGGTGATGAAAATAGAAATATGAAGGATGGAATTAGGGGTCAGCTGGTGCAGCTGAATCCCATAGACAAAGAGAAGGCCGCGGAGGAAATCGTGAATTGGGGCAGAAAGGCCGCGGATGAGATGATCAACGAAACTAACCCGGTACTCCATTGGAGGGTTGGGGTAGCTTTCTTCGCTGGGAAAGCGGATGGCGTCTTCTTTCTTCATCAAGCCAAGCCTCTTCAGCATGTTGACATCCTGATTGGAGATTTTAGATCTCTCCCACTCAAGATCTTCAGCAGCCATCTTGGATTCTGGAGTACTGTGGCGAGTGAGTCGTGTGCGCGGTGGCATCAAAGGCACTGGAAAAAGTAATGCTTGTGCGTGCGGAAGATCACACAGAGTTGGGTGCAAGGGAAGATTTTGCAGAGGGGAACAATGCGCGGCGCAAGCGAAGGACGCTTCAGGCGGTTCCACTTGCAGTTGGTCAGACGGCCGTCGACTTCCCGTGCACTCGAGAGGTCGAGGACCTCGAACCAGGGCACGAAGTTGAGCGGTCCCACCACGGAGGGGGTTCGGGCCAGGGCGTAGATCTTGTGGTCGATTGGTAGTAGCATCGGGTAGCTCTTGACCGACTTAGGCTCCGGTCCACGGATCACCGACTGCTTCCCGGTGTCGAAGATGATGGTCCCCGGGCCGTAGCGGCGCCTATCGGTTGAGCAGCCGCCGACGCCGACGATCCACCAGCGTTCCTTCGATTTGAAGGGGACGAAAGACATGTTGTGGTTGCATTTGAGGCGGGCGAGACGGCGCGGGATTCTCATCGGGGTGTTTCCGCCGCCGCTGTCGGTGTAGGGTTCAATCTTGAACAATGGCGGATGTAAATACCCGTGGTCATCTGATCGCCAGACAGGAAGGAAAGAAGGGCATGGATGCAGGGGTCCAAGGACCGACGACTTTCTTTCTTTCTTTTTTTCTATCGCGGCCAGGAAAGGGAGAAACAAGCGTGTCGAATTAACGTTTCGCTTCTTTTATTATCTTTTTTTTGGTTGCTGTAACAACCCAAAAATTTCAAAACAAACAAAATGAATTTCCCTAGTTCCAAATTTTGGAACCAACAAAAACTTTTATTAAAATAAGATTTATACATAAAGATCTTGTTTAAATCTTGTGTTTTGCCATGATGAGTGTTATTATGCTTATGTGCTAAACCCTAAAACCCTAATGTGATCAAGTGAAGGTCACCAACCCAATAAAATAAAAGAGAAAGAAATCAAATAAGAAAAACCTTAAACCCTAATCTTCTCCAGAAATCATTTGGATCTATTTTGAGAAACCCAAAATAAAATAAAAGACATATGGGGGAATATAGCCCTAATAGGTAAATCTTGAACCCTACCCTTGTTATTTATGCTAAATGGTGGTGAACCATGGTGAACCCCACTAAACCCTAAACCTCCCCCTCTCTTCACCACCCTAGCTAAATTAAAATAAAAGGAGATTAAATAAGAAAGATGCATATGTGCCTATGGCTATTTTTATAAAACTTTACCCTAAGCTTTTCTACTTTGCTTAGAGGTTTGGAAAACCTTCATATACTTTACCTAGTACTTACCAAACCAAATCCAAGTGGTTTCCAAAGAAAATAAAAAGAAACTAAAAATGCCATAGAGGCATATGAGAGTAAAATAGCAAATTTGTGAATTTAAGAATCTTGACCCTAAGTCTTGTGGTGAATGGTTGGATCACTCCTATATACCATTTCAACACTTAACAACATCAAATGGGCCAAGAACACTCAAATCAAAAATCAAATGCAACATATGCATAGAGGCATATGAGACCCATAGCCATTTCCCCAATTTTTGCCCTATGACACTAAACCTTGACCAAATGGTGTGAGACCATCTCCAAACCTAATATAACACTAAATTGACCCTAACCCATGCCCAAGTGAAGCAAGGGGAACAACTTACAAAAATAATAAAATTTGAACCTCACCTCTTATGTGTTATGGCCAATTTTGCAAATCTTTGATCAAGACCCTTTGGAATGGATTCAATGGTTTGAAAATGTTTCAAAACCAATAAGAATCACATTAGAGTCAACCAAAGTCAATTCAAATGAAGAGAAATCACATAGTGAGAAAATCCCCAAAATTCCCTCACATACACTTAGCCCAATTTGCAAATCTTCAACCAAGGCCACCATGGCTTGATCTCTTGCTTGTAGAATACTTATATATGATAAACAAACACATTTGCATCAAAGAAACAAGAATCAAATCAAAGGAAAATTCAAAACCTACATACATGTGATAATGGTCATGTGAACCATTTATAAAATCTTACCCACTTTGCACCCCTGTCTTTGACTTTTCCCAAACTAACCTTGACCAACTCTTGCCATGTCATCCAAGACCATGTCAAGGTGAACAACTTTAATGTTGACCACCATACCTAATGTTGACCAGGTTGACCAGAATGCATTTGCCAAGTGGAGACATTGAAATAAAGAGAAGACCATCTCACTTTTGCCATTTTGCAATTCTTCACCAAATTGACCACCACCACCACCATTCCACTTCTATGAATATATGAATGAGATCCACCAAAGGAATTTCAAAAATTTGAAACTTTTTCTCTTGCGGCCATATCAACAAACACCTTGTGGGCAACACTTATAATTGAGCCCATACTGAAATTTTGGTTTGGACTTGGTCCAACCTGGATCCCCTCTGCATCTCTGAAGCTCCATCTCACCTCACCTCACCCTCTCCATCACCTGCCAACCACTGGAGATGACCCAGCCCGACCCATTGCATCCATGCCGACCATGGCATGAGCTCACCATGCCCCCTTGACCTCTGGCCCTCTCCCACGTGCACCAGCACGTCCCTGGTGTTCCCCACACTCCACTGCGTCGAATGGACACCAGCCCCGGTCGATTCATGCACCACCGTGGCCAGGAGCACGACGCCCAGACGCGCCCAGAAAACGTCCACGCGCGCCAGGACGCGCACGCTGGCAACCCTGGACGCGACAGACGCCGCCGTGCCCCGTCGCCTCACGCCTCCCTCGCTCTCCCCATGCACACGGCGACTCAACACGGTGCCCTCAATCTCCCGGACACGCCCACTTGGACGCGCTCGCCCGTAGCCGTCGTCACGGACGACGAACTTCCGCCACCATACCGCCACGACTCGAGGACGATGACGACGCAACCGAGTCACCCCTCTCGCCTCACCACGCTGCCCGTCAGCCTCGCCTGAACGTCGCCAATGCTCAGAGCCCATCACTTGCCCCTTCACTACCCGGGAACGACGAGCTCGTCGCCAACCCTCCACGGCACCCCGCAGCACCCCCTTCATCCTATAAATACGGCTCCCCCTGGATGATTTCTTCACACCAACCAGCTCGCCTCACCTCTCTGATCCTCCTCGTCCACTCCCCTCTCTCAATTAGCCACTGGAGCTATTCAATTTGTCACCGGAGCCCGCGGAGGAGCCGAGATCACCGCCGTCGATTGCGGCCACCATTTGAGATGCCGCCGGTGCCATCTGCTTCCCCTTCCTCGACAACCCCGCCGTAGCTCAACTCCGACCTTCGCCGTGCCGCCGGTGAGCCTCCCACACCCCACCATCGCCGCGCCAGTGAGCTCTCTCGTCGCTGTCGACGATGAACTCCAACCGTTCGATCCAGTTCTAATCGAGCGGGCCACGTTGATCGTACCGCTTCGGCTGGTTAAGTGGCGCCGACAGGTGGAGCCCACTGTCAGGTGGCCCGCGAGCATCGCCAGCGTAGCTGGGCCAGCCCAATTAGTTTCCCGCCCCCGTTTGAATTCAAACTCTTTTAATTCTTTTTCATTTAATTGCAATCTGGTGTCAACTTCAAAATTCAATAGATCCAAATATACTCGGCCAAATTTTACAAACTTTAGATATTTGGAAACCTTATGAAATTATCTACACAATGCCACTGGATTGAACCCTAGATCTGTTCTAGAATTAAAGTGGGAAAATAAACAAGGCAGGGACTTTTCTGCCTTATAATAATTCTTAAAAATCAACCATAAATGCTTTTCAGTTAATTCCACCTCCAATAATTCACATTTCACTTGTACTAATTGTTTCTGCAAAAATATGCCATGCTTACTTTGAATGATCATGGCCTAGTTTAATTAAAGGACCATATGGCTATTTCTAGTCAAATATATTGTCCAAAACTATTAATAAATCCTATGGGAGTTTCTCTCTCATTTAAATCTTGTCATGAACATTTAAAAATGAGATAGAGACTCTGGTCATTTAGTTCTCATATGAATTGTTTGATGATATTAAATCTCTACCATGTTAGGATTAAATGGTATGAGGTGCTACACCTCATTTAAATCATTTTCTTAAATAATAAGTATGAAGAGGTTGACTTTGGTCAACCTAGGTCATATATTGTTCATGAGAGAAATTAAATCTTAATAAGACAATGAGAGGAAATTATTTCTCTAAGTAATTAAAAGTAACACCTTAATTAGTATGAGAGGAAATTATTTTTTCCTAAATAAGAAAACAACACATTTACCCACTTAATAGTAATGTGTGATGCTAGTTTAACTTGTGTAAATTATATGAGGTGTTTCACTTCATTTAAATCTTGTCCCAAGTATTTTCATATGAAGTTTGAACCCCTGGTCAAATACTCTCACATGAAATACTTGGAGATTTTAAATCATAATAGGCATTATTAAATGGTATGAGGTATCTCTACCTCATTTAAATCATTTTCTCAAATGATGATGATGAATGGTTGACTTAGGTCAACATAAATTCATGTGTGATGGTTTGAGAAATTAAATCTTAAGAAGATTCAATGAGAGGAAATTATTCCTCAAGAATTAAAAGGAGACTATCTTTTACATATATAATGAGAGGAAATTATTTTTCTTAAGAATAAAACCATATCAACCCACATGATGACAAGGTGATAATGCTAGAATAGTTGGTGTGATTTATGTGTGTGCTTTTTATAGCTCTTGAACTTGTGTGGTGATTGTATACCCGTATTCGTATTTATAGACGCTAGTGCCGAAGGCTACGAAGGGGACGACGAGAACATCTACGAAGAAGAAGGAGGAACATTTTGATCAATACACCAACCAAGGCAAGCTAACACTCTTGCAAAGTCCCAAGTGCAAAGCTCCTCAAGAGCAAGGCACCATTATTTTTTTACTTTATGCTTAATGCTCCTATCCCAAGTTTTTAATTTACAAGCTTTTCTAAATTTTGTTTATCAAAGTTTACTTTTTGATTCATGATTCACTTGGTTTAGATATAGAGTAGAACAAGAGCATCAAAGTTAGCCTAGAGCAAGAAAAGCTAGTTAGCTCCCCTCATGACTAGTTGCTATTGCTAAAATAAATAAAATTGATTACTCTAGATGGGAACTTGTGAAATGAAATGATTTTGAAAACCTTGGAATGATGATTTATTCTATTGAAAGATTTTGAAGGTGAATATGACTTGGGAATGACTTGGTGAATTTTACAAAACCGATGGTTGGGTTCGGATGCGATACCATTCCAATTTACAAGTACCCCCACAATACCTGATTATGGGTAGGGCTTAACTGGAAGTTTATGTGTCTTAGTATGGGTTCCATCTAAACAAGCGTCATCGGGGTTATGCCGAAAGCTGCCTCCACCACAAAAGAAACGACGTTAAAGATGAGGAGAATGTCCGGCCCAAGCCTCGTGCGGTTCCCGGGTTGACGGTCGGTCTTCACCGGGAGGCCAAGCTCATGGGGAGAGGTACCTATACTAGGATATGTAAGTAAAAGGTTATGGTTGATGATCCGCGTACTGAGTTACGATTATTCGGGGTTACCCCGACGGATGTAATCAAAAGTTGTGGCACAAGTGTACAACCTCTGCAGAGTGTAAACCTATTCGAATAGCCGCGTCCACGGTTAAGGACGGTTGGAAAGGCCATACTGTTCCGTCATCAGACCATTTTCAAAAATGTGACATATGACTTGTGATTTTGCTTTTAAAAGGTGAATGTTGAATTTGACTTGAATTACAACAAATGTTGTGGGAATGACACTAATGTTCCCACTTGAGTTAGTTAGCACATGAAAGGTCTTGATTTCAAATACTTGTGAACTAAAATTGGCTTTATGCAAAAGAAACTAGAGCTTAGCCCCCCCTTACCAGAAATGTTCGTACTTACATTAGTATTAGTTTGCGAGTACTTTAAAGTACTCACGGCTGTGTCCCTGGCTATTCAAATGGCCGGACTATGAAGAGGAGTACCGGAACCCGGAAGAAGGACAAGCAGGACGTCTATGACAACTAGGACCACTCCCGACGTCAACGGTTACTGTGGAATAGATGGACCACGACCGCTACTACTTCGCTTCCGCTATGTGTTTTGTAATAGGATCTCTAGATCCACTATGTTGTATTAAGACTGGATCATGTGATCCTTTGTTGTAAGACGATTATGTGTTGTAATGAATGATGTGTTGTGATATCAATCTATTATGTCTCGCAAAAACAATATTCCCGGGATTGCGAGGAATGGCATAATAGGCATCCGGACTTAAAAATCCGGGTGTTGACAAGTTGGTATCGAGCCATTGTTGACCTTAGGAGACCCTAGTTAGAATGGACGTCCGAAAAACTTAGTTTCCAAAACAAATGAAGGGAATATTTATGAAAACTTATTCTCACCCTTATCTTTGAGATCTTTTAAAACATGAGAAATCTATGCTCTACTTTTTCTTGAAATTCTACCTAAAATTTTGCACACTTGATCACTTTAGTAGAACTCACACCTACGCAAGAGTTTGTATCAGGATCCCCTTGTATCATAGAGCGAATGAATGGTTCTTCAAACCAACGGTGTGTTAGATTGGTAATATGTGATGCTTGGTATGAATGAAAAAGTGTTGTTGGTTTTACCCCTCAACACTACTCAAGTTTTCAAGTTTTGAACTTTTCAAATTCTTATCCAAACAAACCATAGAAATTCCCCCTTTATCTTATGATCTACCTCATTGTTCAGATGGCCCCTCCTACCCGCAACAACCCCCGTGCCCAAGCCAACCAGATGCACATTAAGCAAACCAAGATGATTGACACCATCAACATCCTCGCAATGGAGCGCAAGGCACTTCGTCATCGACACGCCAAGAAGGACCACCTCATTGCTCGTCTCCGCGTGAGGATAGCAACCCCGGAGCAGCTCATCCCAATACCCAACCATGCCCCCGGAGACAAGCCCACTGTGACTTGCTATGAATGTGGTGTTACTGGTCATTACTCTAATAAGTGCCCGATGAAAGCCGCCAACAATGCCCCAAGGACTGGAAGCAATGCTGTACCCATTGCCCAAACGGACAAGTCAACGGTAACCTGCTATGAATGTGGAGTTGTGGGTCACTTCTCCAATGAGTGCCCCAAAAAGCTTGCCAGGATTGCCCTTAATACCGCTGCACCTGCCCGAGCAGCAGCGCTGTGTCGCAACTGGAAGAAAGTTTGCCCCAAACTACCCAAACAACCGCAACGGTCGTTACTACCGCTTGAATACCACCGAAGCACAGGAAGCACCCCATGCCATGCCAAGTATGTTCCCCTGTTAATCTCACTGCTCGGTCTTTCTTAGGGACCTAATTTTTCTTAAAATCTCGGGACGAGATTTGTTTAAGGGGAAGGGTTTGTAACAACCCAAACATTTCAAAACAAACAAAATGAATTTCCCTAGTTCCAAATTTTGGAACCAACAAAAACTTTTATTAAAATAAGATTTATACATAAAGATCTTGTTTAAATCTTGTGTTTTGCCATGATGAGTGTTATTATGCTTATGTGCTAAACCCTAAAACCCTAATGTGATCAAGTGAAGGTCACCAACCCAATAAAATAAAAGAGAAAGAAATCAAATAAGAAAAACCTTAAACCCTAATCTTCTCCGGAAATCATTTGGATCTATTTTGAGAAACCCAAAATAAAATAAAAGACATATGGGGGAATATAGCCCTAATAGGTAAATCTTGAACCCTACCCTTGTTATTTATGCTAAATGGTGGTGAACCATGGTGAACCCCACTAAACCCTAAACCTCCCCCTCTCTTCACCACCCTAGCTAAATTAAAATAAAAGGAGATTAAATAAGAAAGATGCATATGTGCCTATGGCTATTTTTATAAAACTTTACCCTAAGCTTTTCTACTTTGCTTAGAGGTTTGGAAAACCTTCATATACTTTACCTAGTACTTACCAAACCAAATCCAAGTGGTTTCCAAAGAAAATAAAAAGAAACTAAAAATGCCATAGAGGCATATGAGAGTAAAATAGCAAATTTGTGAATTTAAGAATCTTGACCCTAAGTCTTGTGGTGAATGGTTGGATCACTCCTATATACCATTTCAACACTTAACAACATCAAATGGGCCAAGAACACTCAAATCAAAAATCAAATGCAACATATGCATAGAGGCATATGAGACCCATAGCCATTTCCCCAATTTTTGCCCTATGACACTAAACCTTGACCAAATGGTGTGAGACCATCTCCAAACCTAATATAACACTAAATTGACCCTAACCCATGCCCAAGTGAAGCAAGGGGAACAACTTACAAAAATAATAAAATTTGAACCTCACCTCTTATGTGTTATGGCCAATTTTGCAAATCTTTGATCAAGACCCTTTGGAATGGATTCAATGGTTTGAAAATGTTTCAAAACCAATAAGAATCACATTAGAGTCAACCAAAGTCAATTCAAATGAAGAGAAATCACATAGTGAGAAAATCCCCAAAATTCCCTCACATACACTTAGCCCAATTTGCAAATCTTCAACCAAGGCCACCATGGCTTGATCTCTTGCTTGTAGAATACTTATATATGATAAACAAACACATTTGCATCAAAGAAACAAGAATCAAATCAAAGGAAAATTCAAAACCTACATACATGTGATAATGGTCATGTGAACCATTTATAAAATCTTACCCACTTTGCACCCCTGTCTTTGACTTTTCCCAAACTAACCTTGACCAACTCTTGCCATGTCATCCAAGACCATGTCAAGGTGAACAACTTTAATGTTGACCACCATACCTAATGTTGACCAGGTTGACCAGAATGCATTTGCCAAGTGGAGACATTGAAATAAAGAGAAGACCATCTCACTTTTGCCATTTTGCAATTCTTCACCAAATTGACCACCACCACCACCATTCCACTTCTATGAATATATGAATGAGATCCACCAAAGGAATTTCAAAAATTTGAAACTTTTTCTCTTGCGGCCATATCAACAAACACCTTGTGGGCAACACTTATAATTGAGCCCATACTGAAATTTTGGTTTGGACTTGGTCCAACCCGGATCCCCTCTGCATCTCTGAAGCTCCATCTCACCTCACCTCACCCTCTCCATCACCTGCCAACCACTGGAGATGACCCAGCCTGACCCATTGCATCCATGCCGACCATGGCATGAGCTCACCATGCCCCCTTGACCTCTGGCCCTCTCCCACGTGCACCAGCACGTCCCTGGTGTTCCCCACACTCCACTGCGTCGAATGGACACCAGCCCCGGTCGATTCATGCACCACCGTGGCCAGGAGCACGACGCCCAGACGCGCCCAGAAAACGTCCACGCGCGCCAGGACGCGCACGCTGGCAACCCTGGACGCGACAGGACGCCGCTGTGCCCCGTCGCCTCACGCCTCCCCTCGCTCTCCCCATGCACACGGCGACTCAACACGGTGCCCTCAATCTCCCAGACACGCCCACTTGGACGCGCTCGCCCTGTAGCCGTCGTCACGGACGACGAACTTCCGCCACCATACTGCCACGACTCGAGGACGATGACGACGCAACCAGTCACCCCTCTGCCTCACCACGCTGCCCGTCAGCCTCGCCTGAACGTCGCCAATGCTCAGAGCCCATCACTTGCCCCTTCACTACCCGGGAACGACGAGCTCGTCGCCAACCCTCCACGGCACCCCGCAGCACCCCCTTCATCCTATAAATACGGCTCCCCCGGATGATTTCTTCACACCAACCAGCTCGCCTCACCTCTCTGATCCTCCTCGTCCACTCCCCTCTCTCAATTAGCCACTGGAGCTATTCAATTTGTCACCGGAGCCCGCGGAGGAGCTGAGATCACCGCCGTCGATTGCGGCCACCATTTGAGATGCCGCCGGTGCCATCTGCTTCCCCTTCCTCGACAACCCCGCCGTAGCTCAACTCCGACCTTCGCCGTGCCGCCGGTGAGCCTCCCACACCCCACCATCGCCGCGCCAGTGAGCTCTCTCGTCGCTGTCGACGATGAACTCCAACCGTTCGATCCAGTTCTAATCGAGCGGGCCACGTTGATCGTACCGCTTCGGCTGGTTAAGTGGCGCTGACAGTGGAGCCCACTGTCAGGTGGCCCGCGAGCATCGCCAGCGTAGCTGGGCCAGCCCAATTAGTTTCCCGCCCCCGTTTGAATTCAAACTCTTTTAATTCTTTTTCATTTAATTGCAATCTGGTGTCAACTTCAAAATTCAATAGATCCAAATATACTCGGCCAAATTTTACAAACTTTAGATATTTGGAAACCTTATGAAATTATCTACACAATGCCACTGGATTGAACCCTAGATCTGTTCTAGAATTAAAGTGGGAAAATAAACAAGGCAGGGACTTTTCTGCCTTATAATAATTCTTAAAAATCAACCATAAATGCTTTTCAGTTAATTCCACCTCCAATAATTCACATTTCACTTGTACTAATTGTTTCTGCAAAAATATGCCATGCTTACTTTGAATGATCATGGCCTAGTTTAATTAAAGGACCATATGGCTATTTCTAGTCAAATATATTGTCCAAAACTATTAATAAATCCTATGGGAGTTTCTCTCTCATTTAAATCTTGTCATGAACATTTAAAAATGAGATAGAGACTCTGGTCATTTAGTTCTCATATGAATTGTTTGATGATATTAAATCTCTACCATGTTAGGATTAAATGGTATGAGGTGCTACACCTCATTTAAATCATTTTCTTAAATAATAAGTATGAAGAGGTTGACTTTGGTCAACCTAGGTCATATATTGTTCATGAGAGAAATTAAATCTTAATAAGACAATGAGAGGAAATTATTTCTCTAAGTAATTAAAAGTAACACCTTAATTAGTATGAGAGGAAATTATTTTTTCCTAAATAAGAAAACAACACATTTACCCACTTAATAGTAATGTGTGATGCTAGTTTAACTTGTGTAAATTATATGAGGTGTTTCACTTCATTTAAATCTTGTCCCAAGTATTTTCATATGAAGTTTGAACCCCTGGTCAAATACTCTCACATGAAATACTTGGAGATTTTAAATCATAATAGGCATTATTAAATGGTATGAGGTATCTCTACCTCATTTAAATCATTTTCTCAAATGATGATGATGAATGGTTGACTTAGGTCAACATAAATTCATGTGTGATGGTTTGAGAAATTAAATCTTAAGAAGATTCAATGAGAGGAAATTATTCCTCAAGAATTAAAAGGAGACTATCTTTTACATATATAATGAGAGGAAATTATTTTTCTTAAGAATAAAACCATATCAACCCACATGATGACAAGGTGATAATGCTAGAATAGTTGGTGTGATTTATGTGTGTGCTTTTTATAGCTCTTGAACTTGTGTGGTGATTGTATACCCGTATTCGTATTTATAGACGCTAGTGCCGAAGGCTACGAAGGGGACGACGAGAACATCTACGAAGAAGAAGGAGGAACATTTTGATCAATACACCAACCAAGGCAAGCTAACACTCTTGCAAAGTCCCAAGTGCAAAGCTCCTCAAGAGCAAGGCACCATTATTTTTTTACTTTATGCTTAATGCTCCTATCCCAAGTTTTTAATTTACAAGCTTTTCTAAATTTTGTTTATCAAAGTTTACTTTTTGATTCATGATTCACTTGGTTTAGATATAGAGTAGAACAAGAGCATCAAAGTTAGCCTAGAGCAAGAAAAGCTAGTTAGCTCCCCTCATGACTAGTTGCTATTGCTAAAATAAATAAAATTGATTACTCTAGATGGGAACTTGTGAAATGAAATGATTTTGAAAACCTTGGAATGATGATTTATTCTATTGAAAGATTTTGAAGGTGAATATGACTTGGGAATGACTTGGTGAATTTTACAAAACCGATGGTTGGGTTCGGATGCGATACCATTCCAATTTACAAGTACCCCCACAATACCTGATTATGGGTAGGGCTTAACTGGAAGTTTATGTGTCTTAGTATGGGTTCCCTCTAAACAAGCGTCATCGGGGTTATGCCGAAAGCTGCCTCCACCACAAAAGAAACGACGTTAAAGATGAGGAGAATGTCCGGCCCAAGCCCTGTGCAGTTCCCAGGTTGACAGTCGGTCTTCACTGGGAGGCCAAGCTCATGGGGAGAGGTACCTATACTAGGATATGTAAGTAAAAGGTTATGGTTGATGATCCGCGTACTGAGTTACGATTATTCAGGGTTACCCCTGACGGATGTAATCAAAAGTTGTGGCACAAGTGTACAACCTCTGCAGAGTGTAAACCTATTCGAATAGCCGCGTCCACGGTTAAGGACGGTTGGAAAGGCCATACTCGTTCCGTCATCAGACCATTTTCAAAAATGTGACATATGACTTGTGATTTTGCTTTTAAAAGGTGAATGTTGAATTTGACTTGAATTACAACAAATGTTGTGGGAATGACACTAATGTTCCCACTTGAGTTAGTTAGCACATGAAAGGTCTTGATTTCAAATACTTGTGAACTAAAATTGGCTTTATGCAAAAGAAACTAGAGCTTAGCCCCCCCCTTACCAGAAATGTTCGTACTTACATTAGTATTAGTTTGCGAGTACTTTAAAGTACTCATGGCTTTGTCCCTGGCTATTCAAATGGCCAGACTATGAAGAGGAGTACCAGAACCCGGAAGAAGGACAGCAGGACGTCTATGACAACTAGGACCACTCCTGACGTCAACAGTTGCCTGTGGAATAGATGGACCACGACCGCTACTACTTCGCTTCCGCTATGTGTTTTGTAATAGGATCTCTAGATCCACTATGTTGTATTAAGACTGGATCATGTGATCCTTTGTTGTAAGACGATTATGTGTTGTAATGAATGATGTGTTGTGATATCAATCTATTATGTCTCGCAAAAACAATATTCCTGGGATTGCGAGGAATGGCATAATAGGCATCTGGACTTAAAAATCCGGGTGTTGACAGTTGCGAATCCCTCTTTTATTATCCGGG
>NC_061513.1:353226072-353337046 GCF_022539505.1 Lolium rigidum | reverse complement strand
AAGCTCCATCGATCGATTAATAAAGCTCCTCTTTATTCCCTCCATCGCTTGCAACCAAACTTGTTCGTACGTGCGCGTAAAATGCTACTAATAGGTTTTTTCACGTGCCCAACCCCTATTTGCGGACATTACCTTGCATCACATAATTTTTCAAAACATTTTGCGCTACGCCGGGCCAGGTCTATGGTTTTATTTACCTGGCGTGGACGGGCTAAAGAGTGACCACCCCATCGATTCAATTCAACCTCCTCCTGCTTCTAAATCCTCTCTTCAAAACTAAAGAGTCACACCATTTGTCTAAATTGGCATATATCTACACCATAAAACACGTCTATATACATGCGAATCTAGACAAATCAACGACACTTATTTCTAAAACACAGGGACTACATATAAAATCTCTTCAAAATTAATAATCACCAAATAAAACCGCACAACACCTATCCTAGTGCGTAGCTCCACCAGTGTTAAGAATAACCTGGGCCAAAACGTGTAAAGCAACCACTGAACGCTGTTACAAACTGCTCCCCTCAAGCATTACATTACACAAATGATGTTACTACAATTCGATGCCAGAATAAGCCGCCGCCACAGCCGGCTACTTGACGGTGTCGTCGAGAGTTGATGAAAGTGCGACACAGTGAAGGCAATTGGTGCACCAATGTAGAGTCGACCGCCGGCGGCTCTGGAAGAAAGCCCTAGCTAGGAATACAAGTATAGAATAAACAAAACAAGAAGAAATATGTGCCGCTGGAACTGCAAAATGGCAATATGCACTCATCACTACAAGCCTGTTACTCCATTGTAAAAACCCACCAAACGGCTATAGAAGACTAAAAACAGTGGTGGCACTGGAACCGCAAAAACAGCGATACAAGGATCCACATCTGGACCGGGAACCAGGGCCCGTCCATTCCATCTTGAACAAGACAGGGCAACTCAGAACATAACATGGAACAAGCGATTGATTGTCACTCTTCATGCAGACACACTTGAACCAAACAGAGTGGTGCGGTTGTAACCTCATAGGTAAGGTACGGCCTCAGAGATTTGTGACTGCCAGGAGGGGGCGCTACTCTTCACAGAGACTTTGTAGTCAATCCGCTGCCACTGGATCTCCTACACAATGCGCTTCTGGATGTAGCCGATGACGCTCAACACCACGCCTCCCTCCTCTCCCTCAACTTGCCTCCCAGAGCCCTGCTTCATACCCTTCAGCTGCTCCTCCGATATAATTTGAACCTGAATAATATACAAGAATTCAGCAATGTCTACCCATAACAAGCGGCAAACAATCAAACAAAATAAATCGAGGGCATACTACTACAAGGCTAATTTTATTCAAGACCACATGATGAAATACAGTGCTGCATACATGTGATCAATCCGACATTCAGTTTGAGAAAGGACAAATTGTTCTTCCCCACAAGGAAAGGACAATTTCTCATTTATCAAAGATTTCCATTCTGGAGCATGTATATACAACTACAAGGATCTATATCTGAAACAGAAAACAGGGGCGATAGGTTCGATCGAGTACAAGACAGGGCTTCCTCAGAACATGCCA
The DNA here is from genome assembly GCF_022539505.1 of Lolium rigidum. NCBI lineage: Eukaryota > Viridiplantae > Streptophyta > Magnoliopsida > Poales > Poaceae > Lolium > Lolium rigidum. Next base: position 353,335,479 of record NC_061513.1, on the reverse strand, counting down.
AAAAAGACAAGATTGCTTGCCACTCTTCACTCATTCAGCAAACACAACTGAACAAAACATGCACAGCAACATGTACTGAACCAAACAGAGAATGGTGCGGTGGCAACATGTTAGGTGAGGGCTTCAGAGAAGTGCGACTGCCAGGAGCAGCGCTACTCTCGACGGAGACCTTGCAGTCAATCCACCGGAGCGCCACCACGCTGCGCTTCTTGATGTCGCCAATGACGTTCAGTAACACGCCTACTCCTCCTCCCAGCTCACCACCAAGACAACCTCCTAGAACCCCTGCTTGTCGCCCTTCAACACGTCGGCCTCCTCCAATATGATACGAACCTGAAAAATATGCAAAATTTCAGCTATGCCTATGCATAACAAGAAACAAAAAAGTAAAAAAATCGAGCTCATACTAGTGCCTATAAATCTACTGAGTATGCACGCAACCAGTTTCCATGGCCACATCCATACAAATATGTGCAGCAGCATAAATCACTAAATATTCAAGTATATAGCATTACACAAAATTTATTGCCCATACAATTAGCAGTAGGTATCTTCACTTACAGGATTTATTACAGCAAAACCAACACATTCATATGTATGATAGTAGGACATGGTTCAAAAAAAAGAATAGAAGTAGTTGGACGCTGGTAGTTAAATTAGTTAACAGTAATGCATATGCGCACAAACAATTTAGAAATCTGGAAAAGAGTGCTATAAACCACTGATTATTGACATCATGTACTATAATAGTTTCTAAATAAACAGATACAATTGATAATTACTAAAGATAATTATTCCAGTTTGATATGCATCATGGATCAACTATAAACACTATTGACTCCAGGAGCATTGATCAAGGCAGAAATTAGGCATATAAACATTGATCAATATACTATTGATTGACTTCATCAAAGGAGATACTGTTAGAATCATCTACCCACAAGAATAATTCAAAGCAAATCCCGAAAATAGGGCTTGAAGATTGCCGAATCAAAGTTTCAAAGGTTAGAAATGATCTTGCACAGTCAGAAAGCTTTGTCCCATAAATTTGCACTTTTGATTGAGTTAAAACAGCATATTTCAGGTTTAAGCAACTTAATAGTGATACATTAAAAAGTCGAAACGAAATCCGTGTTAACCAAATAGAGGATCACCTAAACCCAATGAAGAAATGAAGAACAAATGCTCATGTAACGCATATACTTCCATGAATCTCAAACATGCATCTTTCTAATTAAGAGAGGCTTGATGGACTAATGGTGACAAACAAAGATAGACTAAACAGCGCCAACATCGGGCAGCAGCATCAAGCATGCCAAAGGGGAAAAAATCGACCTATGAATGCCGGAGCTCCTCGTGCGAGCCAACCATGCTAGCCCTGCTGGAAGCAACCAGCCGCGGGCCTGTCCAGTTGGGGCAGAAAAGGAGCCCCCTTTCTCCTTCATCTCCCTTGGACCTTTCCTGTCGGCGTCACTCCCACACCTGCTGCTATGCCAAGAAACAATTTTTGAGTCAAACTGAATTAGGGGAAGAAGAGGTTTAGGTTTATGTTTTGGTATACCTGGACGGTGAAATCCCGGAGCAGGGCGCGGCGGTCCGTGACGAAGGGCAGCACGGCGGCCTCAAGCGCCGCTGGAGGGCCTCACCCGCACGGATGCGACGAGGAAGAGCGCGGCCAGGGGCTCGTCGACCGGTCACGGCGATGAATCGGCCGGGGAAAAGGGCCAGGAGGGGCGCCATCGCGTCCTGGTGCCGGCTTCCACCTCGCCGTATTGCAGCGCCCTGCCGAGCGATGCGGGCAGCGAGTTCGACGGAGCGCCGCGCACCGTCTGACCGGTGCACGCGCGCGCCGGCGAACGGGCTGCCGCGACGACATGGCTGCTGGGCGGCGCCTCTCCCGTCGGCATGTCCTGGGCGTGGGTGGTCAATCAGGTGGGTAGGCTCGGGAGCGGCTGGAACTTTGTCGGAGGGAGGAGAGGGAGATGGCCGGGGCGGCGCCGGAGGATGGCCGGGGCGGCGCCGGAGGATGGCCGGAGCTGCTGGCCTTCGATCTGGCTGTTAGGATTTGGGTCGGGGAAGGGAAAGGAGATCGCGACTGCTACTTAACTTAGGGTTCGTTCGGGTGGTTTTGTTCTGCCCAGGATCAACAGCCACCGTCGATTTCCATCCGACGGCTACAAGCGAGACACAGCGGAAATGTTGGCCCAAAGATTTCCATGGTTTGCAGCCCAGGCCTGCGAATTTCCTTTTATTTACTTCTCGCTATTACATTAGCTGTTTCCACTCGTCCTGTAAATTTTTGGGTTGCCGCTCTTCTGCATGTGCATGTGGATATGGGCAAGGCAATCAAGGTGGCAGGTTCTCAAGGCACCATCCGTGGAAAACACCCCGCCACGCCCACCTCTTCCCCGGTCATCCGGCTTACGTGGCTCCACCATCAAGAGCGGTGCTCTCGTCGACACCACGTGCCAACAATCGAGCGAGGCCCCAAAGGACAAGTAATGTGATATCACCGAGTGTAAACATGCTTGTCCTATGTGCGAGTACAATGCGAAGATATCCACACCAACAACTCGTTTGTAATCCCGAGGGACATGACGATGCCCTAGCTAGTCTCGATGTGTAAGCATCACAACTACTTTTTCAAGGAGCAATTTACTAGGGCTCAATGACACCTGAAAAGTGAAGACGAAGAAAAATATCCGAAAAAGGTAGAAGTTTGAGAAACCCTAACTCTAGGGGGAGCTTTCCATGCTTATAGGATCGCATCGGCCGAAACTCGTATGCACATGTCACGTCTCACGGAAAAATACGTTGGTGGAGAAATCAACGTACTCTCGAGGATACCACTACACTATGACAAAACGACACATGAAATGATTGTTTCTTGCATGAAACGATTTCCATCCGACGGCTACAAGCGAGACAGAACGAAAATGGGGGTGCGTTGGCCCAATGGTTTCCATGGTTCGCAGCCCAGCCCTGCGAATTTCCTTTTATTTACTTCTTACTACAGTACTAATTTAAAAGTTTGGGTCGCCGCTCTTTTTCATGTGCATGTGGATATAGGCAAGGCAATTAAGGTGGCAGGTTTTCAAGGCAGCATCCTTGTTTTTCACGCCACCAAGCCCACCTCGCCCCAACCATCCGGCTTACGTGACTGCACAATCAAGAACGGTGCCCTCGTCTGCACCACGCACCAACAATTGAGCGAGGCCCCAAAGGACAAGTAACGGGCATCATCGTGTGTAAACATGATTGTCCTATGTGCGAGTAAAATCTGAAGAGATCTGCGTCGACAACCGGCGGTTTGTAACCCCGAGGGACACGATGATGCCCTAGTTTCGATGTGTAAGCATCACAACTAATTTGTTAAGGAGCAATTTACTAGAGCTCGATTGAGGCCAATTAGAAGGGAGTCACGAGGGTCCAATTTGTTGGACCCGGCCACGACGTCCAACAAGAGTGAAGACGGTGAAAAATATCTTAAACGGTAGAATTTTGAGAAACTAACTCCGGGGAGCTTTCCATGCCTCTAGGATTGCATCGACTGAACCTCATATGCACAGGCCCCACGTCTCACAAAAAAATACATTGATGGGGAAATCAACGGACACTTGGGGATACAAGTACACTACCAAGATGACAAGCTGACACATGAAATGATTATTTCTTACATGAAATGAAAATGAGGGGACCCACAAAACAATGCCATATAGCCCACAAAACCGGATGGTGAAACATAAGAATGACTTCTCTCTAGTCATGTGCCTATGATCACCGACCGCGAGATATATTATTTTGGTATTGATAGGGTATATGTTTTAGTGTCTAAGTCTATGTCTTATGGTGTGGGGTTTACGGTATAGGTTGGGATTAATTCTAGATCTAATGTTCTAGGGTATACATATATGGTTAGGCTCTAGATCTAACCCTACCCTCAAACCCTTAACTTAAACACCAGACCTGAACCCTAGATCTAAAGCCAGGACCTAAACCCTATCGAAAGTGGTGTTTTCATACGAATTCTATCTCCGTTTGTACTGGAATAGTTCATAGGACCATGAACAACCCCAAAAGAGTCTAAGTTATAATAATAGTTGGATCAGTGGCACAAGAATTGGAGTTTTGAACCTCGAATGGAGACAATGCCTTTCCTCCAACTGGCTTGGCGCCTGAATCGCCATGCCCAACTGAGAAACTGAACCAGATTCTAAGGACATGTATCGCTAGCCGCTTGGTACATGGAATTCCTATCAGCAATTTTATGTTTTTCCATGCTTGCAGTAATACATGGGATACATGGCCGGTTGTGTTTGTGGCAAAGCCTGATGCACGGTGTGACAAGGAAGTGCATTGCTTTCTTCATTTTTTTGGTAAGAAATTGATTTAGTTTGACCCGTATGATTTTTTGTCTCAATTTTTTCTTGATGTTAGGTTTATAAAGCGTTGCGCCAATTCATGTTGGTTAGCAGTAAGAGTTGATGAACCGCGCCAATTCTATGTTACTCCTCTATATGATGCGTCGCCCTCCTCTGGCGACCAGGGGGAAACCCTAGCATCCACCGCCTCAGGCCCCCACCTCCTCCCTTCCTTACCTCACCGCCGCCGGAGGGGGGCCAGCAAAGCCGCGCGCTCCCCGAGGAAGGTGGCGGCGGGGCGTTTCTACCCCTCCCACGTCCGTGGCGAGAGGGAGCTCGCTCGGGCGCGCGGCTCAGGGCGGCGGGTGCAGCAACGTGCGGCGGGCGCGGCGACGTACTGCGGGCGTGGCTGCGTGCGGCTGGCGCGGCGGCACTTATGGCCCCTGGTGGCGCGAAGGGCCATGCGGTGCGGTGGAGGTGTGTTGTCGCCGGCGTATGGAGGCCAGGGCGAGATGTCCCTGGGAGGAGGTGCTGGGTGAGGGGCGCGACGGGACGGCGGCCCCGGAATCCTCGGCGGTGCGGGCGGCCGCGGTGGGCGGCGCGACGGCCGGATCTGGGAGCTCTTGTCTGCGAGTTTCAGCGTTCGTCCTCGAGCCCCGCGTTGGTGTTGGTAGGCGTCCCCTCTATGTGGCGTTCCGGTGGCGCCCATGGTGCTCTTCGGCGATGCTCCGTTGGCTACAAGCGCGTTGCTCCGGGAGTCGCGATCCGGCGGATGCAGGTGGTGGTCTGTGCCGGTCCTTGTTGGGCGGACGCGAGTTTTTGGGACACTTCGCTGGGCGAAAGCTTTTTCTTGGCGGCCGGCCGGGTTCGACGACGGTGACGCCCGTGGGCGCCGCATCCTAATTGAAGGCGTCGTCAAAGTGGGTGTCTCTTGATCTCCGCCCGGGCTCTCCGGGGGAAACCCTAGATCCCTCGCCGGATCGGGCGTGGGCGGCGCTCTTGTGTCGCTTTGCCTCTTTGGGCGTCGCTTTGGACGTCCACCGGACAAAGGGGCTTGTGGAGTGTTTTGGTGGTTCGGTGGAGGCGGGTTCGTCTTCGGCCAGACGGGGCGTGGCCTTTGGGCCGGCGTGGTAGTTGGAGCGGTGGCTCCGGTCTTTCGCCTCCGCTTGTTGCGTTGAGGTGTGGTGTCAACCTGGTTGGTCGTCGAGTGGTGTCGTGTTGTAACGGTTTTTCGGCCAGTTTTCCTTGTAAACGGGCCAACTCTTTTCTCCTATATTAATGAAAGGCAAAGCTTTTGCCTCGTTTCAAAAAAAAAAAGCTCCTCTATATGATTAGTCTCATGTGAGTTGCATGCACATTGTTTACTAGCCTAAAATAAACAAATCGCGGAGAGTAGCAAAATTTTGGCCGAGTCCATCTAATTTCGATCTCTCCTGGAGACAAAGAGATGACACGAAACGACCTCCTCCCAAATCGCTCCTCATGAATTTGATTTAATCACCTAACTAATACCACATAGCATGAAATTAACTGGAGCGATGCATATGAAATTAACTCAAGGGAAAATAGCGACCCGGACTCCTCGATATACGAGATATTAATGGCAATGCGGCACAACGCACGCAAACCTCGATCCCACAACCTCTTCCTTTCCCTTCGCCGCCTACCCACCGCACATCCAGCAGGTCGAGTACGCCGTCTGACCGCCTCCCTTCCAATCTCCATCGACACGAACGATGATCACCGCCGGCCCGTTTCTGGTGGCGGCACAGAGGTTGAGATGCGCGTGTCGTAGAAGGGACCTGCCTGGACATGCTCGAGGAGGAACTCGTCCAGCCCCAGATCGGAGAAGTCCTCCATCACGGTGCCCTGCAAAAGGTTTTTTTTTTTCTGCAAAATTGTTTGGACTAGGTCATATCATGATCAAATCTTGGTCATTTTTTCATTGATGAGTAAATGCTAGCACTAGTTCTTTGTGCGATCTGCTGGTTACTAATTTACAAGAAGATGGAATCAAGCATTCGTGGAATCTGTTGGGTGGGATGCATTTTTTGGTTTGCAAAGAACCTGATGGCTTTGATCTTGGTCAAAATCTGAAATGAATATGCTCCAAATCGTGGCGAACTTGCATTGCCAAATGAGCTAGGTTTAGCTAGTATTTTCCTTTATAGTACATACTAATTTTGAGTTTTTGACATAAAACCGCAGTGTGAGATTTAGCTATTATGCACAGCTCCACTCATTTGTGGTTCCACATTCGCAGCTTGTATTTTCTGAAGATTAGACTATCAAAGGAGATCAGTCAGTAACATATAATTGCACAACAACGACAACAGTAGCAGCTGTTCACGGTATCCTCTGAAACCCAAGAACTTCGCCGTACATCTTCCTTTTCTTCAGGTTTGTATTGCAGCAGCATGAGAGAACTTGTATTGCAGCAGCATGAGAGAACTTGCAACGCCTGATCAGGTCATATCAGCTTTTCATTTTTTGGAGTACGGTTGTCTCATTTTGGTGATGCCTTTCTATTGCAGATGGAGCACTGAGCACTGTAGGATGCATCGGAGAAATGTATGGGCTCTGGGTTGCAGCAGTCGATGCGGTGGAGGGATTCAGAGTGAGATTTCTCTGCCACTCCAATCTAATGATGTGTTATATCGGTGATGTGAACATAACCAAGACAATAGTCCCAGGAATTGAAATGAGCTGTATATTCATATTTCTTGCACTTTATCAAGTGAATCTTCATATATAACTTGAGAAGGAAATCTAGAACGATTTACTCGTCGTGGGTAGTTATAGATAGTATACTTTATGACTCATACTGGTAGTGCCCCTTAATGTGCTTGAATTGTATGATTGGCTCCAGCTAGTAGAGTAGTAGTAAGATATGTACTGCACTAGTTATACTTGTGTCGACCCCCTTCCTCTGTTAGGATATTAGCTGCACCCATCTCTTCCTCCCATTGATTGTGTTATTATGCATGAAGATATGATATATTTAATGGACAAAAAATGCATAATAGTGGATATATTATGCATACTACTATTCTGTTACTTTCCTAGGCGGTACATATTTCTTTCTTTGAAACTAAGATATGATGTATTTAATAGAATATACTTTGCTTGCTTTTCCTTTGTAAACGATATGATGTATGAGTTTTGACCAGTCACGCATGCATGTCGTTAATGAAGATCGAAACAGAGTGAAGTGCAAACAGCCATTTCGATAATCAAATTTAGAAGAACTACATGTGATTTTGAGCAAAATCATTAGTTGTTTGACCTATTTCATCATTTTTCTGACATGCTACAGTAGCAGGCCAAGAGGGCATTATTAATAATGTTCTCTTTATGCATTTTAATAATGATAACATGTGGTGCAAGTTTCATTTCCAGATCTCGAATTGGTAGTATTATTTACTACATGAAACATTCAAATTGATAGTATATTATTTCATTACCTGAAACAGTCAAATTGGTAAGATAGATTTATTACTCGTACCCGCATGCCACCTCAAATTAGATATGCTAATGCTTATAAGTTGTACCTAAAATTGCTAGTATAGTTTTATTAGTTTGTAAATTAGTGGGCCTTTCCACAAAGCAGGATGATGGCTTCCAATTGTTTTGTTAGTGCAGTGATCTATTCAAGTATGCATGCCCCTCAAAATAAAGTGTGGCTCATGTGCTTTGTTCCTTTGAATTGAGCTATGCTATCTTTAGTTACTTAGTGGAGAGTTCCATGTTTTTAAATTTATCCTTCAAGCGTTGTCTTGCTAAGTTTGATATTTCTTTGCATGTTACCACTCTTCTCCGCAGTGAATCGGACTGGAAACATTGTATTAGGGCATCATGTCTTCGGAGGGGGAAATTCCATGTGAGGCGGTCTCTACTGACTCTTTGGCCAAAATATAAGTATGTGGATTAGATCCTGACAGCTTTCCAGTAAATATCGATGCTCCGTCGCGCAGCACTACAACACATTCCCTATAAACTTACAACCCTCCGTTATCTAAAGAGAGATCTGAGATGATTGGAGACTGAAAAGTTGTTCATTTGGGGCTATACATGTAGTGGTTCCATGTTGCTTTTAATATGTTTATGTAATATGCAGTATCACAAAGTGTTTGTTTTTTTACCCGAAAGCTTAGGGTTATCTTTCTTTTGGTGCAATTGAACTATTATCGAGGTTTATTTTCTTTCTTCCCTGGGTGTATTTTTGATGTTGTTTCCTTTTCAGCCAGTTCTGAGTATTGAGCTCTCTAATTTGGATTTTAGTTTCCAGTGACAGTTTATTCAGTATTCGTTCAGAGATAACATGGCAATTCTTGAGCCATGATATGTTGAAATCTGCATAACTTGAAATCTTACCTTCTGCAAGAATCTGTTTGTAGGGATTGTCTCATTTTGGTGATGCCCTGCTGTTGCAGATAGAGCAGTGGAGGATTCATAGGAGAAATGTATGGGCTCTAGATTGGAGCAGTTGATGTGGCCGAGGGATTCTGGGTGAGATTACCCTGCCACTCCATCTAATGATGTGTTATAGGGTTATGTGAACATAACCGAGACAATAGTTCCTGGAATTGAAATGAATTAGAATTATTTGTATATTCATGAATGGAGATATGATTTCCATCATCTTTTTTTAATTCTTGTTTGTTATTCCATATTGCATAACTGGAACTTAGCATTTAAGAATTTAGTTTTGTTAGTGCCTTGACAGTGGTATCATGCATATCTTTTACTTTAGTTTTCCATCATCTTTTTTAATTCTTGTTTCTTATTCCATATTGCATAACTGGAACTTAGCATTTAAGCATTTAGTTTTGTTAGTGCCTTCACAAGTGGTATCATGCATAACTTGAACTCTCTGATTTTTATTCCGGTATTGATCATGCATATCTTTTATTTTTGTGCATTGCTGCACGGGCATGAATTCCTTATGGTTTTCATACTAAGCACGTTTTGACTTGCCTAAAATTCTTCCGTGGCAGGTCACTGATGGGGATCTCGCACCATTTGTCCAACGAGATCCACATTGCCAGATAGAGCAGTGGAGGATTCATAGGAGAAATGTATGGGCTCTAGATTGGAGTAGTTGATGTGGCCGAGGGATTCGGGTGAGATTACCCTGCCACTCCATCTAATGATGTGTTATAGGGTTATGTGAACATAACCGAGACAATAGTTCCTGGAATTGAAATGAATTAGAATTATTTGTATATTCATGAATGGAGATATGATTTCCATCATCTTTTTTTAATTCTTGTTTGTTATTCCATATTGCATAACTGGAACTTAGCATTTAAGCATTTAGTTTTGTTAGAGCCTTGACAGTGGTATCATGCATATCTTTTACTTTAGTTTTCCATCATCTTTTTTAATTCTTGTTTCTTATTCCATATTGCATAACTGGAACTTAGCATTTAAGCATTTAGTTTTGTTAGTGCCTTCACAGTGGTATCATGCATAACTTGAACTCTCTGATTTTTATTCTGGTATTGATCATGCATATCTTTTATTTTTGTGCATTGCCTGCCGGGCATGAATTCCTTATGGTTTTCATACTAAGCACGTTTTGACTTGCCTAAAATTCTTCCGTGGCAGGTCACTGATGGGGATCTCGCACCATTTGTCCAACGAGATCCACATTGCCAGATAGAGCAGTGGAGGATTCATAGGAGAAATGTATGGGCTCTAGATTGGAGCAGTTGATGTGGCCGAGGGATTCTGGTGAGATTACCTCGCCACTCCATCTAATGATGTGTTATAGGGTTACGTGAACATAACCGAGACAATAGTTCCCGGAATTGAAATGAATTAGAATTATTTGTATATTCATGAATGGAGATATGATTTCCATCATCTTTTTTAATTCTTGTTTGTTATTCCATATTGCATAACTGGAACTTAGCATTTAAGCATTTAGTTTTGTTAGTGCCTTGACAGTGGTATCATGCATATCTTTTACTTTAGTTTTCCATCATCTTTTTTAATTCTTGTTTCTTATTCCATATTGCATAACTGGAACTTAGCATTTAAGCATTTAGTTTTGTTAGTGCCTTCACAGTGGTATCATGCATAACTTGAACTCTCTGATTTTTATTCTGGTATTGATCATGCATATCTTTTATTTTTGTGCATTGCCCTCGCCGGCATGAATTCCTTATGGTTTTCATACTAAGCACGTTTTGACTTGCCTAAAATTCTTCCGTGGCAGGTCACCGATGGGGATCTCGCACCATTTGTCCAACGAGATCCACATTGCCGTATAGAGCAGATGGAGGATTCATAGGAGAAATGTATGGGCTCTAGATTGGAGCAGTTGATGTGGCCGAGGGATTCGGGTGAGATTACCCTCGCCACTCCATCTAATGATGTGTTATAGGGTTATGTGAACATAACCGAGACAATAGTTCCTGGAATTGAAATGAATTAGAATTATTTGTATATTCATGAATGGAGATATGATTTCCATCATCTTTTTTTAATTCTTGTTTGTTATTCCATATTGCATAACTGGAACTTAGCATTTAAGCATTTAGTTTTGTTAGAGCCTTGACAAGTGGTATCATGCATATCTTTTACTTTAGTTTTCCATCATCTTTTTTAATTCTTGTTTCTTATTCCATATTGCATAACTGGAACTTAGCATTTAAGCATTTAGTTTTGTTAGTGCCTTCACAAGTGGTATCATGCATAACTTGAACTCTCTGATTTTTATTCGGTATTGATCATGCATATCTTTTATTATTGTGCATTGTCTGCCAGGGCATGAATTGCTTATGGTTTTCATACTAAGCACGTTTTGACTTGCCTAAAATTCTTCCGTGGCGAGGTCACCGATGGGGATCTCGCACCATTTGTCCAACGAGATCCACATTGCCGGATAGAGCAGATGGAGGATTCATAGGAGAAATGTATGGGCTCTAGATTGGAGCAGATTGATGTGGCCGAGGGATTTCGGGTGAGATTACCCTGCCACTCCATCTAATGATGTGTTATAGGGTTACGTGAACATAACCGAGACAATAGTTCCTGGAATTGAAATGAATTAGAATTATTTGTATATTCATGAATGGAGATATGATTTCCATCATCTTTTTTTAATTCTTGTTTGTTATTCCATATTGCATAACTGGAACTTAGCATTTAAGCATTTAGTTTTGTTAGTGCCTTGACAAGTGGTATCATGCATATCTTTTACTTTAGTTTTCCATCATCTTTTTTAATTCTTGTTTCTTATTCCATATTGCATAACTCGGAACTTAGCATTTAAGCATTTAGTTTTGTTAGTGCCTTCACAGGTGGTATCATGCATAACTTGAACTCTCTGATTTTTATTCTGGTATTGATCATGCATATCTTTTATTTTTGTGCATTGCTCGCCGGGCATGAATTCCTTATGGTTTTCATACTAAGCACGTTTTGACTTGCCTAAAATTCTTCCGTGGCAGGTCACTGATGGGGATCTCGCACCATTTGTCCAACGAGATCCACATTGCCAGATAGAGCAGTGGAGGATTCATAGGAGAAATGTATGGGCTCTAGATTGGAGCAGTTGATGTGGCCGAGGGATTCTGGGTGAGATTACCCTGCCACTCCATCTAATGATGTGTTATAGGGTTACGTGAACATAACCGAGACAATAGTTCCTGGAATTGAAATGAATTAGAATTATTTGTATATTCATGAATGGAGATATGATTTCCATCATCTTTTTTTAATTCTTGTTTGTTATTCCATATTGCATAACTCGGAACTTAGCATTTAAGCATTTAGTTTTGTTAGAGCCTTGACAAGTGGTATCATGCATATCTTTTACTTTAGTTTTCCATCATCTTTTTTAATTCTTGTTTCTTATTCCATATTGCATAACTGGAACTTAGCATTTAAGCATTTAGTTTTGTTAGTGCCTTCACAAGGTGGTATCATGCATAACTTGAACTCTCTGATTTTTATTCTGGTATTGATCATGCATATCTTTTATTTTTGTGCATTGCACTGCCGGGCATGAATTCCTTATGGTTTTCATACTAAGCACGTTTTGACTTGCCTAAAATTCTTCCGTGGCAGGTCATCGATGGGGATCTCGCACCATTTGTCCAACGAGATCCACATTGCCAGATAGAGCAGTGGAGGATTCATAGGAGAAATGTATGGGCTCTAGATTGGAGCAGTTGATGTGGCCGAGGGATTCTGGGTGAGATTACCCTGCCACTCCATCTAATGATGTGTTATAGGGTTATGTGAACATAACCGAGATAATAGTTCCTGGAATTGAAATGAATTAGAATTATTTGTATATTCATGAATGGAGATATGATTTCCATCATCTTTTTTAATTCTTGTTTGTTATTCCATATTGCATAACCGGAACTTAGCATTTAAGCATTTAGTTTTGTTAGAGCCTTGACAGTGGTATCATGCATATCTTTTACTTTAGTTTTCCATCATCTTTTTTAATTCTTGTTTCTTATTCCATATTGCATAACTAGAACTTAGCATTTAAGCATTTAGTTTTGTTAGTGCCTTCACAGTGGTATCATGCATAACTTGAACTCTCTGATTTTTATTCTGGTATTGATCATGCATATCTTTTATTATTGTGCATTGCCTGCCGGGCATGAATTGCTTATGGTTTTCATACTAAGCACGTTTTGACTTGCCTAAAATTCTTCCGTGGCAGGTCACTGATGGGGATCTCGCACCATTTGTCCAACGAGATCCACATTGCCAGATAGAGCAGTGGAGGATTCATAGGAGAAATCTATGGGCTCTAGATTGGAGCAGTTGATGTGGCCGAGGGATTCTGGGTGAGATTACCCTGCCACTCCATCTAATGATGTGTTATAGGGTTACGTGAACATAACCGAGACAATAGTTCCTGGAATTGAAATGAATTAGAATTATTTGTATATTCATGAATGGAGATATGATTTCCATCATCTTTTTTTAATTCTTGTTTGTTATTCCATATTGCATAACTGGAACTTAGCATTTAAGCATTTAGTTTTGTTAGTGCCTTGACAAGTGGTATCATGCATATCTTTTACTTTAGTTTTCCATCATCTTTTTTAATTCTTGTTTCTTATTCCATATTGCATAACTGGAACTTAGCATTTAAGCATTTAGTTTTGTTAGTGCCTTCACGAGTGGTATCATGCATAACTTGAACTCTCTGATTTTTATTCGGTATTGATCATGCATATCTTTTATTTTTGTGCATTGCACTGCCGGGCATGAATTCCTTATGGTTTTCATACTAAGCACGTTTTGACTTGCCTAAAATTCTTCCGTGGCAGGTCACCGATGGGGATCTCGCACCATTTGTCCAACGAGATCCACATTGCCGGATAGAGCAAGTGGAGGATTCATAGGAGAAATGTATGGGCTCTAGATTGGAGCGATTGATGTGGCCGAGGGATTCGGGTGAGATTACCTTGCCACTCCATCTAATGATGTGTTATAGGGTTACGTGAACATAACCGAGACAATAGTTCCTGGAATTGAAATGAATTAGAATTATTTGTATATTCATGAATGGAGATATGATTTCCATCATCTTTTTTTAATTCTTGTTTGTTATTCCATATTGCATAACTGGAACTTAGCATTTAAGCATTTAGTTTTGTTAGAGCCTTGACAAGTGGTATCATGCATATCTTTTACTTTAGTTTTCCATCATCTTTTTTAATTCTTGTTTCTTATTCCATATTGCATAACTGGAACTTAGCATTTAAGCATTTAGTTTTGTTAGTGCCTTCACAGTGGTATCATGCATAACTTGAACTCTCTGATTTTTATTCTGGTATTGATCATGCATATCTTTTATTTTTGTGCATTGCCTGCCGGGCATGAATTCCTTATGGTTTTCATACTAAGCACGTTTTGACTTGCCTAAAATTCTTCCGTGGCAGGTCACTGATGGGGATCTCGCACCATTTGTCCAACGAGATCCACATTGCCAGATAGAGCAGTGGAGGATTCATAGATTACCCTGCTACTCCATCTAATGATGTGTTATAGGGTTATGTGAACATAACCGAGACAATAGTTCCTGGAATTGAAATGAATTAGAATTATTTGTATATTCATGAATGGAGATATGATTTCCATCATCTTTTTTTAATTCTTGTTTGTTATTCCATATTGCATAACTGGAACTTAGCATTTAAGCATTTAGTTTTGTTAGTGCCTTGACAGTGGTATCATGCATATCTTTTACTTTAGTTTTCCATCATCTTTTTTATTCTGGTATTGATCATGCATATCTTTTATTTTTGTGCATTGCCTGCCGGGCATGAATTCCTTATGGTTTTCATACTAAGCACGTTTTGACTTGCCTAAAATTCTTCCGTGGCAGGTCACTGATGGGGATCTCGCACCATTTGTCCAACGAGATCCACATTGGCAGATGATGTGCACTATTGGTGTCGCAGGAGAGGACGCTGCCAGCAAGTAATTTCTTACTCAATTATGTTAATTGTTTCCTGGTTGTTATGCATAGGCAGTAATAAAAATCTTCTATGTTTTTCAGGTTCAGTTCATACTGGAAGAGGAAGAGCTAAAAGGGCGCAAACTGGGTATACTGGGAACCAGGAAGCTGGGGATGCTCGGTGGCGATGCCATCCACGACATCCACAAGCGCAACACCCAACTTTCATCTGCAATGGTGTGATCTAGTGTATGTTCCTAGTTGATTAGATACAACACCTAAGTAATTGTTTGTGAGCACTTTTTTTGCCTGCTAAATGTGATCAGTGTTGTCTCTCCTGTATGAAGCATACTTAATTAGATATTAGATGTTGCACTCAACTCCATCAATGGGCATGCTATATATCTGTCACCTCTAGCTGTTTATATTGTAAACTTTTCTCTTTTGTTGCAACATCTCCTTGTAATGTACAATATCATTTATACTCCCATTATTTGCAAGCAAGCAAAGATTTAAATTGATGGAACCATTCGCCCTATCTTGATCCTTGTTCTACTGTGAAACTCCAGTTTCTTTAAACCTTGTTGTATAAAACTTTCAGCTTGAATGATTGTATCTGTGTATGGTTTGTGCATAGTAGCTTATGTATCGTCTTTTCTTTTCTAATATGCAATCATATTCTAATCTGTGAGGTGCATAAGATTATGCAGTGCGGCTGCTGCTGGGTAGGCCGTGGCGGGAAGTTCACCGCGGTGGTAGTGCTATCTCGTCTTCTGCTACAATTCTCTCAGGTTATTCCTCGAGTCGATGCCCTGTGTCTGGCCATCAAGCAGTTGAACTATCAATTATTTGTGGTGCTTTTCTGGTATTGGATTGTGCTGTCGGTGATGTACTTTATAAGGTGCTCATTTTTATTTTCCTCTAATGTCTATAATAAATAATGAATTAATGATCATGTTACTTTCTTCTTGTTCATGTCCTACTGTATTGGTTGTTATTTAACCGTGATGCTGGCATGTGTTTTGACTGCAACTATGTGTGTGTGTGTTGTGCTATAGGGTTGTCTAGTCTATTTGGTCTGTGAATAGAAAGCCTATCTCTTATTCTTAATATGAATATGGTAGTTGATGTTAAATCCTCGCTGTCTTTTAGATGTTTGCATAGAAGCATTGTTATTATCTAGAATTGATCTTTTGATCCGTGTATGTGCTGTGCATAGTTACCATGGTATGTTTCGTTGATATTGTGCCCTCTGTCTTTGCATAGTAGCTTAATTATAGTCCTGTCTTTTCTAACATGTGAACTTTTAATATGTTAGGTTCATAATTGTATGCGGTGCTGCTTCACTCTTGCTGGTCCTACTTGTTGGCTGTTCGGTCCGGCATGACCTGGTTGTTCCGGCTCAGACAGTGCTATCATGGTGGCACTATGCTTGGCCTCGACTACAACCTCTCTGGTACGCTTTTGGTTCACCCCTTCGATCTCCGGCTCCCTTGTGCCTTGTGATACCACATCGGGTGTTTCTTTCCCAGCTTTTGAGCTGATGGCCCTCATTTGATTCATGTGAGGCTGATGATCTGGATATTTCATGCTTGCATATATGTAAAATATTTGTTGTTAGAGTTTGTTCCTCTTTGGTTAGACTTATGTACTTGGAGTTGGATTGTGTGTTTATATGTCACTTGAGATGTGTGCTTTATGTACTTATATTCTCCATTGTTTGATATGTGATATTACGATGCCAAAATTTGCAACTTTCTTTGTAATTAATCTTCCATTTAATCAACTGAGCATAGCGTCTAAGTTTCTTTATTAAAGAAAATTCTAATAGAGAGGAAGTGTCATGCACATATTTGAGCTAGATGAGCTAGCAAGATCGGACGCACATCGATGCATTATGTGAGCAGCAAGATTTTTTTTTCTCGGTGACATTTTTACCAGGAGGACACGGAAAATCCGGTTACCGCGAAATCTCGGAAATCTGGGGCATTTATAGTATGAGTTTATTCAAACAAAATTGGAATTCAATTTTTTTTGGCACCAAACAAAAAAATTCAAGCATACATTAGCACAACTGGTTATGCGACGCAGCGGTAAGACTATCCCGTCAAATGACATTAGGTGGTGTCCTCGAATCTTGATTCCGACACCTTTCTTTTTTTAAGCAAAAGAGCAGAATAAACTGAAAAAGGACAATTTGCAGGAATGGGTACACCTTTCCTTTTTAAGGAAAAAAGCAGAATAAACTGAAAAAGGAGAATTTGCGGCAATGGGTACTCGAACCCAAGACAACATGAGAGGCTCCAGATAACCTAACCACGAGCCCAGCAAGCTGTTTGTATATACAAAATACGATCTTATTTTATCACAGACCATAGTTTAAATTCAAATAAAGCCGATTTTTTTGATCGGTTTCAGTGTTTCTCGGGAGGTACCGGAATTTATGGTTTTCGGCGAGATTTTGGATATTCGGCCGAGAAAAAATCCCTAAACAGAGGTTTAGCAGTTCATGAGAATGGAAAAGAAACTCTACCCTATGAGTATTACTAGCTAGCAACTCGTGCGAAATTGCTCCGAGCTAACAACTACTTGGGCTAGTTTTCCTGCCTACCCTACTAGTTGCTGCTGCTAGTGTGTACTAGTAGGGGTAGCTAAAAAATCCATCAAAAGCACAACTAATGTTGGCATCAAGATTTATTCCCCATGTAATAAGCATGAGATGTTTTAAACTCTGATGCTTTGTAGTTTTGGTTGTTTTTAGATTCCAATCTCCGCGGCCACGAACGAGGATCACCGCCGGCCCTCCTCCCCACTCTCTATTCCATGGCGAGGAACGCAAGTCCTCAACAACACCTCAAATCCTTGCCGCGGCAACGGGTGGGGTGAGGCAGCTCAGAGACCGCCTGCCCCACGCTCAGCAGACATGGCCGGCCAACATCCTCCCCCTCACGGGCGCCGGAGTCCTCGGGGCATGCAACCCTTCCGGCAAGCGTGTCCTGGCGCCGTGGGTTGCTGCATCTCCGGCCAAACCTCCTCGTCCTCCTTGTTCCCCATCTCGGCATGGCTTTGTAGAAGGTAGAGGCCTGGACATGTTGGACGAGGAGCTCGTCCAGCCCCAGCTCGGAGACGTCCTCCATCACGGCGCCCTGCAAAAGGTCCTTTTTCCCCTGCAAAATTGTTTGGAATAGTTCATATCATGATCAAATCTGGGTCATTTTTTCATCGATGCACCATAATAAATACTTGCACTAGTTCTGTGTGCGATCTGCTAGCTACTATTTCCTATCTTAATTTGCAAGAAGATGGAATCAAACATTCGTGAAATCTGTGTTGAATGCTCAAAATTGCGAATTTGCTTTGGCAAATGAGCTAGGTTTACCTAGTATTCTTTCATCTTTGTGTTCCATTCTTTTGCTTCTAATTCCATGGGTAAGCAGTGTATTGGCATTCTATGTATTCATATTGATCTGATGGAAAGCATGTATGCATCTGGATATGTAACCTCTAATTGGTGAAAGCTCTTTTCTTTACTTGGTATCCTGACGCGCAACACCTGAATACCTGATAAGGTCATATCAGCTTTTTTTTTTTGGAGTATGGTTGTCTAATTTTGGTGATGGCTTGCTGTTGCAGATGGAGCATTGTAGGATGTACGATGCATAGAAGAACTGTATGGGCTCTGGATGGATTGGAGCAGTCGCCGAGGGATTCAGGGTGAGATTACTCTGCCACTCCAATATCATGATGTGGTGTACGTGTGATGTGAACATAACCAATATAATAGTTCCATAAATTGAAATGATTTGTACATTCATACTTCCAGTTTATCAAGTGAATCTTCATATACAACTTGGGAAGGACATCTAGAACGATTTACTCGTCGTGGGGAGTTCTAGATAGTATACTGTATGACTCCGGCAACATGCCACACTTAGAGTAGCCAAGTGAAGCATGTTCTTCTTTGGCTGACATCGTTGTATCCCACACTACCAGCTATACAACATGGAATCTCCGTCAAGTGTGAAGCTTTCCCTTCCATGTGCCCTTAGAATTTGGAACCATACAGATCTTGCAAAAGGTCATTGCACCATTAAGTGGTTGATAGTTTCAGGTGCTTGATCACAAAAGGGACAAAGGGTTGGACCCTGGAGACCCTTACGCGCAAGGCGAACACCTGTCCAAAAACGGTCTTGTAGATCCAGCCAAAGGAGAAGATTTTCCTTGAGTGGTGTCCAGCTTGTCTAGACTGTGTTGTTATGCATGCTAAGATATGATATATATAATGGACAAAAAATTCATAATACTGTATGTATTATGATGCTACTATTATGTTACTTTCCTAGGTGGTGCATGTTTCTTTCTTTGAAACTAGGATATGATGTATTTTATAGATTATATCTTGCTTGCTTTTTTTTTCCTTTTTAACCGATATGCTGTATTAGTTTTGACCAGTCACGTATATATCGGTTATGCATGCAGGTTGTTAGTGAAGATGGAAAGCGAGTGAAGCACAAACATCCCTTTTCTGAATCAGTGCCTGCTTGATTCAAAGGTTTTCAAAAGCACAAGAGTAGGAGAAACGCTGGAACAATATGTTATGGCATGTGAAATTCTAGAAAACGCACGACTTAGTTGCAGAAGTCGTTTGGTTGCACCACAGGAAAAAATGCATGAAATTACTATAGGGATTGAGTACATGTCATAGTTGTCATAGGCACATAGGAAATTTTCCAAGTGGTCTAACTTCTTGCTAGAAATCCTATGAAACTGTAGTATAGGAAAGCAATCCATAGGAATTTTGGAGGTTACAACCCTTTGAGGCATCTATAGGTAAACTTCCTATGGGTAATAATCTTACAAAGTTCGTTTGAGAATCCTTAGAATCAAACAAGTCTTCAGATTTATAAGAACTCTAGGTAATTGAGCAAAATCATTAGTTGTTTGACCTATTTCATCATTTTTCTGACATGCTACAGTAGTAGGCCAAGAGGGCATTATTAATGACGTCCTCTTCATGCATTTAAATAATGAAACCTGTGGTGCAAGTTTCATTTCCAGTTATCGAATTGGTAGTGTTGTTTATTGCCCAAAACACTCAAATTGGTAGTATATTTTATTACCTGAAACAGTCAAATTGGTAGTATAGATTTATTACTGGAATCACCATGCCACCTCAAATTAGGTGTGCTAATGCTTGTAAGTTGTACCTGAAATTGGTAGTATAGCTTTATTAGTTCGTAATTAGTAGGCTTTTCCACAAAGCAGGATGTAGTATCCAATGGGGTAGTGCAGTGATCTATTCATGCCCCTCAAAATAAAGTGTGGTTCATGTGCTTTGTTCATTTGAATTGAGAGATGCGATTGTTAGTTACTTAGTGGAGAGTGCAATGTATTTTAAATTTCTCCTTCAAGTATTGTATTGCTAAGTTTGATATTTCCTTGCATGTTTCGACTCTTTTCTGCATCTTCGGAGGGGGAAAGTCCATGTGAGATGCTCTCTAGTGACTCTCTGGCCAAAATATGCAGTACAACAAATTTCCTATAAACTGACAACCCTCTGTCTAAAGAGAGATCTGAGATGATTGGAGACTGAAAATTTGTTCATTTTGGGCTATACATGTAGTGGTTCTATGTCGCTTACAGTATGTGAAAGTAATATGCTCTCTCACGAAGTGTTTATTTTTTTAGCTTAAAGCTTAGGCTTTGCTTTTTCTTGTGCAATTGAATTGTTATTGTGGTTTATTTTTCTTTCTTTCCTAGGGGTGTTCTTGATGTTGTTTCCTTTTCACCCCATTCTTAGTACTCAACTCTCAAATTTAGCTATTCGTTTCCAGTCACAGTTTATTCACTATTCATTAAGAGAGTACATGGCAATTCTTGAGCCATATTTTGTTGAAATCTATATATCTTGAAATCTTACCTTTCTACAAGAATCTGTCTATTCAAACTGTATTATTTTGGTGATTTCTTTTTCCTGTAGCTAGGATGAATGTTCTAGGAAAAGGAGGCTTTCAAAGGGCATTTCACAAGAGGAATCGAAACATAGTAACATTTGGCTATAGGCCGGCATGAACTAGTGACAAGATTGGGCATGAAAACACCCATCGCCTCTTAAGTGAAATGCAAAAATGAAGCTTTTAACCTCGGGCTTTTTTCGCTTTTTTTCTCAATTTAGAGCTTATGATTTGGGAAACTGATGGTTCCTTGGACCTTGCTATTGCAGATGGAGCACTCAAGGATGCATAGGAGAAATGTATGGGTTCTGGTCGATGCAGGCGATGGATTCAGGGTGAGATTACTCTTCCACTCCAGTAAAATGATGTGTTGTACGGGTGATGTGAAAATAACCAAGACAATAGTTCCAGGAATTGAAGTGATTTGTATATTCGTGAATGGCAATATAATTTCCATCATATTTTTTTAGTTCTTGTTTCTTATTCCATATTCCGCAACTGGAACTTAGCATTTAAGCATTTGGTCTTGTTAGTGCCTTCAGAGTGGTATCATCTTGATTTTTTATTCTGGTATTGAACATGCATATCTTTTACTTTCGTGCGTTCCAGAAAATTTTGCCGGGTATGTATTCCTTTTGATTTTCCTACGGAGCACGTTTCGACTTGCCTAAAAATCTTTTGTGGTGGGATGCTTATGGGGATCTCGCACCATCTGTTCGATGAGTTGCAAGGTGGCAAATGCTTTGCACTATTGATCTCGCTAGAGAGGACGCTGCCGCTGTCGGCATCCTGCTACCCTGAAATTAATTGCTTACTCGATTCTTTTAATTATTTCCTATTTGCTATACCATAAGAGGAGGAGCTAAAAGGGTGCGAAGTGGCAGTACTGGCAAGCATTGTTGGAGGGAACAGAATGAGCAGGAGGCTCGATGGTGATGCCATCCACGACATCCACAAGCGCAACACCTAACTTTCATCTGCAATGGTGTGATCTAGTGTATGTTCCTGGTTGATTAGATGCAACACCTAACTGATTTTTTGTGAGCAGTTTTATTGCCTATTAAATGTGATCATTACTGTCTCTCTTGTGTGAAGCATGCTTAATTCGATAAGATGTTGTACTCAACTCCATCTAGATTCAATGTGCATATTATATTTCCGTCACCTATAGTTGTTCAAATTGTAAACTTGTCTCTTTTCTTGCAACATCTCCTTGTCATGTGCAGTACCATTTTTATTTCTTTTATTTGTAGTCAAGCAAAGATTTAATATTGATGGAATCATTCGCTCTATCATGATCCTTGGCGTTTGCTGTGAAACTCTAGTTGCTATGAACCTTGTTATATAAAGCTTTCATCTGCAATATTTTGTGCATAGTAGCTTATCTATCCTCTTTTCTTTCCTAATATGCAATCTTCTTCTAATCTGTGAGGTGCAAAAGAGCATGTGGTGCGACTGCTGCTGGGCAGGACGTGGCGCCAAGTTCACCGCAGTGGTTGTGCTATCTTAGCTTCGTTACAATCCTCCCAGGTTATTCCTCAAGTCGATGCCCTCTGCCTGGCCATCAAGAAGTTAAACTTTCAACTATTTGTGCTGCTTTTCTGGTACTGGCTTGTGTTAGTGATGTAGTTTATAAGGTTCTAGTTTGTATTAGCCTCTAATGTCTAAAATAAATAATGTATTAATGATAATGCTACTTTCTTCTTGTCCAAGGCATCCTCTATTGGCTGTGATTTAATCCTGATGATGGCACCTATGTGTGTGCGTTGTGCTGTATCGTTCTGGTATGCTATATTCTAATTGGTATGTGAGCAGAAATCCTATCTCTAATTCTTAATATGAATACGGTAGCTGCTGTTAAATCATCACTGTCTTTTAGATGTTTGCATATTAGCATTGTTGTGATCTACAGTTGATATTCTGATCCATGTATGTGCTCTGCATAGCGACCATGGTGTGTTCCATTGATATAGTGCATTTTTTGGCATACATAGTAGCGTCAGGTCTTGAGTGAACATTGTTGAGCTCTTGATAATCGCATGCATAGAAAAGGCTAATGGTATGCTCTTTAGATGTTCAGATTTTGAGATGCATAGAAAAGGCTACTGGGATGCTCTATATCAAGCCCAGTTGTTTGATTCCTAAAGAAAGTATAAATTTGACGGTGCTATATTCTGACTGTGATGCTAGAAATATTTTTTGCTATGGGGAAACATGTCTACCAATTGACTCATAATCTGAAACTTATATGTTGTGCTGGCTGATTATGTCTTATCTTCTTTTGCCTTGTCCATTTGACATCGTGTGCAGCCCTCCGAGGACTTTGTCGCCTGCAGCTACGATGTTGTTGATGTCGTCGGAGAGGACGCCAGCATCCTGATGCTTAGCGGTGGATGAGTAGGTGCGAACAACTTCTGCATTCTCCTTTGTTTAGCTGATTTTTATTTGTAGTTGATACTACATGTTGGATTATAGTTGTTGACCCACATCCCGATTAGTGTTTGATAGTAGCTAGGTGCCTTCAACGCGCTTGGTTGCAGATCTTGATTTTCTTTTGGCAGCGAAACACAACTTCTATTCATGATTTGGTTGCAGATTGAATATAGCTTATATATCGATATATTCAATATATGTGCAGTTTTTGGTTGCAAATATATGTAGTTATATTCTAATTGGGATTCTGCTCACGTGCCTTGCGTGCGGTGGTAGGATCGGCTAACCCCTGGCTTGGAATAATGATATGCATGATGGCCTGTGATGTTTTCAGGTGCTCCTAGGCTCAGCTGGTGCTGAAGGTTATGCCCTGTGAATCTCGCATTTTGATCTTCAGCCGTGGTATATCAATCCAACGAGGTGTTCCGCCAAGTACCTTGAGGAATCCTTCAAGGAGTTGGCTGACTGGTTGAAGGGCATCGACTCGACTGGCTGCACAACACCCCCCTTTCTGGTGGGTACGGTTAGTGTAGAAGAAGCTGGACCTGCCTGATGCGGCCGTGGAGGAGGAAGAGGAGCCGAAGGTGGAAGAGAAAGACGAGAGCTGTAGTGGTCTTTCATGTTCTTCCCACTCATGAGCTCTTGTTACTAGTGTGTTGTGTAATCTAATTGACCGCTGGAAATGTGATGTTTTTTCTGGGGCTAGGTGTGCATGGTGTCTTATGTTTGTGTCCACCATGTAGCTGATATGTAGTGATCCAATACGTACTGATGCTTCTATTTTGTATAAGCTCAATCATATTGTACAATAGTGGTTAAACGACATATCTGGTTCAATCTTGCTGATGGAAAGGATATATATTTTGATGGTTTGAAGCATTGATACAAAGTTGTTTGTCCTTAATTTGTTTGAAGTACATGCTAGAGGTTATGTTTTCTTGTCGTTTTACTGGTCAAACCAACAATCATCTCTCTGTCTCTAGCTGGTGGTAACAAAAAGTCCTTGATTGATGGTTCTTTGGCAAGTATAATTCTGTAGGAAGCAAGACAAATTTGACACTTAAAAAAATAAATCAGTACATAAATTCGGAAACAAATAGAGCTGCATCGGTAAAACAAAAACAAAGTTTGACCCCAGTTCCCTTGATTTCAGATTGATCAATTCATTAGGTGGGAGAGAACCCTGAAGTTAGTGCATGCAGTTATATTACGATGGATATGGCCCATCTAGGCAGCCATTTATTTGGAGGCAAGGAAACCCGAAATTAGTGCAGGCAACAATTACAATGGATGACCTATTGGATCCCACGGCGCAATGACCACACCAGTGAGTCGAAAGTCAGCAATCCGCGTCCCTCATGCGTCTCAGCCTTCCATTATTCCGGATCATCTCTTTGCCACATCAAATTTTAAACGGTCTTCCTCTTTTCCGTCCAACCTAGCCTCTATAAATACATATCCATCATGACTCACCGCGTGCGAGTTGCGCGTGTGATTTAGACTTGTAGAGAGAATTGGTACTCTTGTTCTGTTATGTTTGACAACTTTGTCAACACTAGTAAAAGTGCACGTGCAATGCACGTTTCAAATGCATTCAATAATTTTATCACATTAGATCCATTTGAAAACTAATTTTGAAAAGTAAAGGAAAATTGACGGTGTTGCTCTGTCTATCTCGACTTGTGTTTGACATGTACCAATTTGTTTTATGAAAACGGCACAGTTTCATTAACGAAGAGAGAAAGCAAGGCCCGCAAGCGGCAATATCGACTTTTTTAGCACATCCTGTAATGGCAAACGAAAAATCCCATTGCTGGAATGATAAACCAAAGATTAGCGACATGTAATGGCAAAAATTAAACAAAAAGCTGGCATGTTTAAAAAGCTGTTGCGCACAAGTGAAATTATACTTCAAGTATCCAAATCATAAACCAATGATATCTTGCATGCCCAATGTGTATCTTGACTGACATAAACTGAATCAAGAATACATTACAAGCTCCCAAATATCAAATATAAAACATTAGTACATTTCTCAGAGATTTATCCCTCTAAATCAAGCTGATGCTAGATTTTGTACAATTGTATCTCCTTATAGAATACAATATGAACACACATAGTTCATCAATCTAAAGGGTGGTACGCTTAAAGAACACTAACATATTAAGAATTTCCTGAGCACATCGTGTTTGATCTCCACACTAACATCCCAATCGATATTCATAAGCTTGCGTGTTGTGCCTTTGAGAGCTTCGGCTAGAATATGTTAAAGAAAATATTGTAGGGAGTTATTCGACATCAATTCACCAGGTTGCATATGCAAGTTGTTGCAGTTTGAGCAGGCGCAAACTTTTGTTCTACCTTACATCATATCTACCTAAAAAAGATGGTAGTACAAGCATATATGTAAAAAAAAAAATTAGTTAACATGTCTATATGCACTTGCTTAAGCTAAGAAAAAATACACAAACATATTCCATGATGATATAAGGAATGACAGTTTAACTTTGTGACAAATGGCCTGTATAAATTAAGAAGGTACAAAAAAGAGGAAAACTATTGATTATGCACTCACACACATCTGATGGACAAAAAAATATTTGCTGACATCAAGAACTGAATCCACAGAGACTATGGGTCGAACCAACAAGTGCAGCAGTGAATGAAGTGGGTTACCAAAAACAAAACAAGGGGGCCATCATTCTTGTCTGTTGCATACCCAGCTCCACCCCTTCTTATCACAATCTTTTTTTCAAGTTCTGAGTAGGTTGCCTTCATCAGCATCACCCGAGGAAGCTCTGCTCAAGAAAAAAACTGTGAGGACAAATAACCAAAGATTATGAGCGTTTCCTGTTTTCGTTAGAAGGTTAAGACCGTAGTGAGCCAATTAAATTGTGCGATGCACATGTTCTAATCCGAATTGGAATTATACAGTGGTAACTGAGATTTTTTAGCATGCATGCCATTGTAGCAAGAAATGTGTACCATGTAGTTTTCACAGAAAGTAAGTAAATATGCACAAATCTCACGTATATCCAGTATTAGGAAAGTATGAAACGTTTGTTATGTTCAATGAGGGATCCACTCACTTAATTATCATGGTTATTCGTTATCAAACATTAAAGCTGATAAAAAGAAATAACATTTGTACTTCAGACTGCAAGCTTTTTTAGTATATTGCTAAGACATTTAGCCCCTCTGTGCATCATCCAAATTGTCCATACCATAGTTTTAGTCAAGCTGCTCCTGATAAGATAGACTATATGTGAGGGATAGTACTGCCATGAATAATCCAATCAAAGATTTCATCATTCCATTTGTGGCATCATGTATCTCCTATAAACTATGAAAATACCTACAGGCATGTGACATGATGAAATAAAGAAGTTAGAGAATCCACATGCGGCACTTAAACGTGGGCGATAGGATAAAAATCATGGTCAACCATCTGTTGTTGCATCCCATCCTGGGCTCAAGAAAAGTAGTTTACTGGATGTTTTTGCCCTGCATCCTGCACTCAGTAGAATAGTTCTTACCCACCTTCCAAGACAGGGCTGCAGGGCGAGGAAGGCACGCATCAACGGCGCATTTGAATTCAGAGTACATGCCAAATTCCTCGCACCGCAACTGTAGCACTTCAGTTTAACGTTTGCCTATAAAAAAAGTGGTTGTTAACTGGCTTGCCCAAGTGTTACTGCATGATGCTGCTACCCTGTGAATTCAGAGTATCATGACCTCCATGCATCCACATAATGAGCAAAAATGTCGCCAAGTGATGCATTCAGAAAAATGTGGAAGAAACTGAGTTTTTCGATTTAATAATGGAGCACATTCAATGTCACATATTGATCCGGTGCTAGGAAGTTCGAGCAACAAATTTAGATGAAAATGTCAAGTGTAGACGTTTCTTTTTCGAAAGAGGCCAGACCTGTGCAATTCATAGAGAAGAACAGAATTGGCATAGACCAAGTTATAGTAGTATTGCAGAACCTAGTATGCGTGTGAAAATTATAGTAGCATTAGATACGTCAAATTTTGCATTTGCTAGTTTGGAAGTTCGGTTTTCAAATTTGAATATCATGTTTTACTTTCTATGGCATTATTCTGTTAACAGATTATACATGCCACATATGAAGTGCAGCAACCAAAGGTGTGTAAGATCATATTCAGTAGACTTCATGTTATTATTTAAGCTAGATTGGATGTCATTGTAATTGATATGGAGCAATAAGGAATGAGATGATTTCTAGAAGGAAACAAATACACAATCATTAAAGGTGATTGATATCACCCAACAGAAAATGCAACTAAAAATGGAAGGGTGGGATATCATCCATTTTCATCACAACAGAAAATCAATCGGAATATGCTCAATTAATATTAGATCCATATAATCATGGAAGGGCACTCTAATTGATATGGAGCAAAAAACGTAATGGGATGATCCCTAGAAGGAAACGAATACACAGTCATTAAATGTAACGGGAAGCATAAGTTATTCTATTATAATTTAACAACAATCGCGCAAATAAATAGTTTTAGGGTTCTCATGCATATGAAACATTATTGTCAAGTTATGAGCTAAGGCATAATACTATTTTTGAACGTGCTTTTTTAGCAAACGCATGCAGATTTTTTGTGGTTGTATCAGAAAAAACATTATGGTCACTTTTAACAAAGCGTCAATAATTAGAATCGCTATTTTCACAGGCCAGGGTACCGTCAAAAATTGGCAGGACGGATGTCATTCTACCATCAAGTTCCTTACCTCGAAGTGTACACATCAAGAATCCGGTTCAGCAAAATGCTCATGCTTTGCTACAGATCTGAAACCAAATTACGTGCTCAAAAAACTGAAAATCGGAAAGTCTCTTATATTCACCCAAATTAGGATGTCTAGTTTTGCCAATAATAGGCAACATTTAATATACCTTCCCATTTCCTCCTAGCAATTTTGAAGAGCTTGGATCGAAGTCAAACCTATCATCAGCAATCCCTGAACTGAAAACAAACATGATTCAGTAAAAATATGCATCTCGGATCTGCACCATATACTCCCCAATCAGGTGTGGCTGGTGTAAACACCCCCAACAGCCACTTCAGAAGAATATGCACACATTTAAATATGATAATACGGTAATAAAATTTCTCGAATACTCTGTAAGCGGCCATTTTTTAGTACGTGTGTAAGAAAAAAAAAATTATGACCTATACTTTGGTTAGATCTTCTCACGAATACTGTAAACAGAGAGTGGACACATTTATTATTCAACACTACAGTGGAAAGAAACGAACATGATACAGGATGCAACACTTGCAAACTATGCATTCTTGAGATGGTTTATGACAATGGAGGTCAATGTAGAAGCCAACTGTGACAAACTAAAACAGCATTAGTTCAATTAACGTACTTGGAGGATAAAAGAGTAGTTCACACCTTGAAAGTTGAGCTCATGATCCAAAATTTCCATTCAACTTTCCATTAAAGGGATGAATTATCAAGGACTTGAGGAGGGACGACTAAAGAAGGGCATGCATAATGATCAACCATGTAACTAAAATTATGACTAATCCATACATAAAAAGAACATTAGTTTCACAAGCTATTAGTTATGTCCTCCAATTGTGACCACAATGTTCAGATTTCAGCATTAAGTATGTTAAATCACAAAATCATGGTAAAATATGAAATATGGTAGAGGATGCAACACATGATTGAAGTAGCTGTTTATAGCCAACAATTCTGTACGTACATACACCTACGCAAATGATAGGAAGCAAAACTCACCGGTGGCCTGAGTCACCCAGGCCACACGCATCTCCCCTTCCTTTGAACAGCCTCTTGTCACAAGAGGAACAACTTACACATCGTCGCAGTCCTTCAAATCCATATTACCTGCAGTCTTCCACGACTTGGCACAACTGACTGAGACCAACTCCAACTTAATATTCTGGTCGTCTTCTTCATACTATACATGGCCATACACAAATTCTTATCAAGGTGTCCACCAGATCAGAGTCTAGCAGGTTGTTTGCCAATAACTCTCATCTGCAGAAATGTAGTTATCTCCTAAATATTTACTTGCTTGTTTGCCAATAACCCTGATCAATGCCATTAGACAAGAATTACATGTTAAGTTATCAGCTTGGTTGGCAATAACCTTGATCGATGCCATTAGACAATAACCCTGATCAATGCAGTTAGACAGTAACCTGATCAATGACATTAGACAAGAATTGCATTTTTATACAATATATAAATAATTATTTTGGAACCTGGTACCAGCCAGCCAATTAACAATTCTCATCAAGGTGACTACATAGACATAGTATACCAATAAATATATATATAGGCTCAGCTAAGAACTGTTTCACCTCTTCTTCTATTTTGACAAATCGTACAGGCCAAATCCCAAGCACCGCACTAAGAACTGTAGCACATCAGTTTTACGTTTGCCTACAAAAAAAGTGGTTGTTAAATGGCTTGCCCAAGTGTTACTGCATGATGCTGCTACCCTGTGATAATTCAGAGTATCATGACCTCCATGCATCCACATAATGAGCAAAAATGTCGCCAAGTGATGCATTCAGAAAAATGTGGACGAAACTGAGTTTTTCGATTTAATAATGGAGCACATTCAATGTCACATATTGATCCGATGCTAGGAAGTTCGAGCAACAAAATTAGATGAAAATGTCAACTGTAGACGTTTCTTTTTCGAAAGAGGCCAGACCTGTGCAATTCATAGAGAAGAACAGAATTGGCCATAGATACTATAGGTTCTCAAAAATGTTCAGAGATAACTTATTTCAAGAAACAAATAAATTCCTTCCAGAGAGCTTACATACACCATATTATTTCTATGACTCTGGTCTGAATTATAAGATCACATATATATGATATGCATATATGTACGGAGATGCACACATCTTTATTTTTCCGTGCTGAAAATTATTCAGAGAACAACTACAACTTGCATAGAAACAACTTGGCTGTGAAAAGAGGGTGGAGATATAATCAAGTCAGTTCTTCCAGGTCCGTAAACACGATGGTCTCAGGCTGGAAGTGATATATCCCTGACCTTAGATCATTTGTCCTCAACTCCGGTTCAGTAAGTAGCTGAAAAAATACTGCCTAATGTTGGATTGACCCAGACTTAAATTGCATTGAGATAGACGTGCGGGCATATTTCCATTTAAATTGCAATGAAATTGACCCAAACTTTCAAGGAAAATGAAAAAAGGAACTCAAACTCAAACCGGCGGGCGTCGGGCGGCGGGCGACGGGCGTCGGGCGGCGGGCGGCGGGCGTGGGGCGTCGGGCGGCGGGCGACGGGCGTGGGGGCGGCGTGCGGCGTGCGGCGGGCGTCGGGCGGCGGGCGGCGGGCGTGGGGGCAGCGTGCGCGGCGGGCGTCGTGCGCGGCGGGCGATGGGGCAGCGTTGTCCACGGATTAGGGACGGGTGATTAGGGACGGGTGATTAGTTTAGGGCCGGGTGATTAGCGTCTGGGAGTTGTCAGCCTGGGCTGTTTTAGCACTAATTGTGGTGATGATTTGGAGCGTTAGATGTCCATCTAATGGCCGTGTTTGGTTGGTTCTGCCCCCTCTGTGCCTTTTTATATTGGTAATATATCCCTGACCTTAGATCATTTGTCCTCAACTCCGGTTCAGTAAGTAGCTGAAAAAATACTGCCTAATGTTGGATTGACCCAGACTTAAATTGCATTGAGATAGACGTGCGGGCATATTTCCATTTAAATTGCAATGAAATTGACCCAAACTTTCAAGGAAAATGAAAAAAAGGAACTCAAACTCAAACCGGCGGCGTCGGGGCGGCGGGCGTCGGGCGGCGGGCGTGGGGGCGTCGGGCGGCGGGCGACGGGCGTCGGGCGGCGGGCGTGGGGGCGGCGTGCGGCGGGCGTCGGGCGGCGGGCGTGGGGGCGGCGGGCGTCGTGCGCGGCGGGCTATGGGGCAGCGTTGTCCACGGATTAGGGACGGGTGATTAGGGACGGGTGATTAGTTTAGGGCCGGGTGATTAGCGTCTGGGAGTTGTCAGCCTGGGCTGTTTTAGCACTAATTGTGGTGATGATTTGGAGCGTTAGATGTCCATCTAATGGCCGTGTTTGGTTGGTTCTGCCCCCTCTGTGCCTTTTTATATTGGTATAGATTAGGACAATTGCTTGATCAATGTGGTTCCCTTTTTTTTATTCCGTAGCAAACATTCAACTAGTATAATTAACTAGGGAGCAAGACAAAAAAAATCTCAAGAAAAAATCAGTACATAAATTAGGAAACAAATGCATCCGTATTAGTAGGAAACGAAAACAAAGTTTGACCCAGGTTCCCTTGATTTCGGATTCATCAATTTATTCCAGGAAGATAGCTATTTATTCGGAGGAAGAGAAACCCGAAATCAGTGCATGCATCTATTACGATGGATGATATTTATTAGGAGGCAGGGAATTCCAAAATTAGTGTAGGCAGCTATTACGTTGGATGACCCATGGGATCGCATGAAACAATAACAACCACGGCATCGAGACGCCGGCGAGATGACAGGTCAGCAATCCGTGTGCTTCATGCGTCTGAGCCCTCCATTACATCGGATCACCTCTTTGCTGCATCAAATTTCAAAAAGACTTCCTCTCTTCCCTCCAATCTACACTCTATAAGTACAGACCCTTCGTGACTGACCGCGTGCGGGTAGCGTGTGTGATTTAGACTTTGACTTTTACTTGTCGAGTAGAGCAGAGGAGAGGAGACGAGAAGAGGCCATGGCTGGCCATCGGAGATGGTCGATGGTGATGGCCATGTCCGACGACGGAACGAAAAGGTACTCGTCGAGGCAACGGTGGCTGTTCGGAGTCCGTCCAGCGGCTGGGATCTAGCAGGTAATCGATCGATCCAATCTTTTTGTTTTACTTGGTTCCATGGACTAGTTCTTCTTGGGGGAATAGATCTATTTGTTCATTTTTGTCCTTCTTTTTTAGGATTGTTTTCCTAGCAGGTGATTTTGTGTTACCTCTTGGGGATGTCGAGTTGCCAATGATGACCGAGAGACACTTCAAGGGGGCAGAGGGTGCGATAACTGTTGCTGCACATAGGCTCGCCACCATTGACAAAGGCCATAGGAAGAGCAGGTAAGATATCTAGCTTTTCAGATCAAGTGGAGTACAAGCAAGCGTAGCTAACTCATGTAGATGTATATGCATAGATCATATAACACCATGGCTAGGTGCCAGCATTATTTTGCAACAAATTGCAATACGAATATAGAGTAATCATGGTCGTAGTCAGAGACTACAGAGGTCAGCGCTTGAGTCATGGCGTATCAGAAGTTCAGAATGATTCCACCTAGGGCGGCCATCCTTGAAGCAAATCCGCTCGAACCAGGGAAGGTACTCGAGGCCCCTCGCCCCCACTTGATGGAGGGGCGGCGCGAGAGCACGTAGAGCTGGCCACGGAACGGTATCAGGACGGGATCCATCTTGTTGGTACTGAGGTCGGGGCCGTGAAACTCCTTGGAGGTCGCGACATCGTAGATGATGGTGTGACCCTGCCCTTCCCCGCCCACGCCGACGATCCAGGACCCCTGCGGCGACGATACCGCGGCGAAGGACATGCCGGGTTGGCTGAGGTGCAGGGGGACCATAGGCGTCGTTGCGCCGACGGTGAGGATGGAGTAGGAGGGCTTGGCGGCCTTTTTCTTCCCGGCCTTGTGCTCCATGACCAGGTAAATCGGCGTGTCGGGGTCGTCGATTCTCCGGCGATGGCTGGCGGAAGTGGAACCATCATCCTCCGCTTGGCGCTTCAGCTCGCTCGGCATCTCGCGGGAACAGGGACGGAACAGAGGCGAAGGTGCTGCAAAACCTCAATGGACAGCCGTCTTTCCCTGGATTTTATGATCACCACCAAGGTGGGCCGTGGGCCTGGCCCTACGTCTTGCAATCTCGGAAAAAGAAACCAACATCATCCCGAGCGACCGTATTCTCATCTGAACAGAAACAATCCCGGGCGGCGTTGGCGTTGGCGACTGCGGCGCACAGAGATGAAGAGGAGGACCGGTAGAAGAGGTAGGGACGTGGAGGAGGCCATGCTCCCGAAGAAGAAGAAGCAGAGGATGGCCGAAGCGCAGGAGATCGTTCGCCCGGAGAAGAAGCAGAGGACGGCCGACGTGGAGAAGTCGGCCTACCTGGTGGTAGGCCATGGGTACGTGAGCCCTGCCTTTTCCGTGTTCAAGATCGAACCCTACACCGACGGCGGCGGAGACACACCGGTGAGAATCCCACGCCGCCTCGATCGCCTCAAACGCAACCACAACATGTCTTTCGTCCCCTTCAAATCGAAGGACCGCCGGTGGATCGTCGGCGTAGGCGGCTGCTCAACCGATAGGCGCCGCTACGGCCCGGGGACCATCATCTTCGACACCGGGAAGCAGTTGGTGATCCGTGGACCGGAGCCTAAGTCGGTCAAGAGCTACCCGATCCTGCTACCAATCGGCCACAAGATCTACGCCCTGGCCCGAACCCCCTCCGTGGTTGGACCGCTCAACTTCGTGCCCTGGTTCGAGGTCCTCGACCTCTCGAGTGCACGGGAAGTCGACGACCGTCTAACCAACTGCAAGTGGAGACGCCTGAAGCGGCCGCCATTCTTTCCCTGGGAACTCACCCCAGGGGATTACGTTTGTCCACCGAGTGTTACGGTCAAGTCCTACGCCGCCGTGGGCTCCCGCATACTGGTGTCCGTGACCGGACATGTGGGCACCTACGCGTTTGACACCAGCTCCAACAGGTGGTCGACGGTGGATGACAAGAACTGCCTGCCGTTTGTCAACGGCGCCGACCCGCACAGCCCTGGGCTCTTCCTCGGCTTATCAAGGACAATGAAGGCCATCGCCGGATACAAGATCAATGTCGATGGCGCTAAGCCACTCTCTGTGGTTGAGATTCCGGTCGTGTCTAAGTTGGAAGATGTAGACCTGGTGGTGCATAGCTACAATTTCCTTTCCCTGGGGGTTGACAGGGGCTTCTGCTTCATGAGCTGTTGGAGCGTTGATGAAACGAGAGTTTTTCAGTTGCAATTTGGGATGCAACCGAGATTTCTACAGTTGCAAGTGAAGTTGCAACCAAGCTTTTTTAGTTGCAAGCGGAGTTACAACTGAGTTTTTCAGAGAATTCTATGGTTGCATTTGGGGTTGTAACCGTGTTTTTCTGTTCCAAGTAGTGTTGCAACTGCCATATTTTTTTGCATTTACAAGTGCGGTCGCAACTAAGATTTCTATATTGTTGCAATTGCAACTGTGATTGAAAATGGGATTTTTGTAGTTGTAGGTAGGATTGCAACTGATATTTTTTCCTGTTACAACTAGAGCTGCTATTAAGAAAAATATTCTTAAAATTTATTTTTGTATTGTGAATTATCTCCTATTTATAGTTGAAAAGTTTGTAGCATATACATATCCTATACTTCCGCGGTCTATTTTGCTGATCTATCAGCGCCTGTATTATGAATTTGATCTCAGCAAAATATTAGTGAATAAGTAACTGAGGACAACACACAGATAATGGGCGTCGCCGCGTCAGGGTGTCGCATATAGAAAATGATTAGTCGCTAGATTCATTGTCGTACGGTTGTTTGCTCATGTGTGCGTGTACGATGTAACAAATGGAATGGTCGATGGATGACGTCATTTGACTTCTCAGCTAATTGAGCTATAGACAATCCCTAAAATATATTATTAAATGTTGAATATTCATCTTGGTTTATCTTAGATGGAAGTTTTGCGAGTTGGTTGTAACTAATACCCCCTCCGTCCAATAAAGGGGATGCCACAACTTTAAATAAATTTTAATATCTATACACTAACCCCCAGTTATAGACACATCTAAGTTTACATAAAGTTGAGACATCCTTTACTAGACTGAGAGAGAGAATATGATTACAGAAAGTAGTTTTGATATATTTTTTGTTTTTCTATGGTATCACGTTTTGATGCCCAGTAGCTATCACATAACATATTCCATTGTACTAGCTGAAAGATCATGGAAATAGTGGCCAGACGGAAGAAGAGCAAAAGAAAAAAGTTGTCACTGCTTTGGCACATGCAAACTAGATCGGACTTAGAGCATCTCTAACGAGCCTGTAAATCCCGTTGGAACTGAACTTTTCCGGCGGATTTACGGGTTCGGACCGAATGTGTTGTAGAACGGAGCCTGAAAAGATGGACCGGCACGTAAAAGAAGTTCAGGGGCCCGAGAAACTCCCCGCACGCCCCGTATTAAAAGGATTCGCGGAGGGAAGTTCGGTTCGCAAACCCTACTCCCCTCCGCCGTTCCTCTCCCTCCGCCGCCGCCAAGCACCATTTCCGGCAAGCAATCCAGCGAGCCCCAGGAAGCGATCCAGCACCCGCCGGTGTGCGATGGCGTCCCGTGGCGGCTCCGAAGGCCGTGGCGCCGGATTGGGCAGCGGCGACTCGCTGCCGCGTCCGCCCGTCTTCCGCACCGACGCGGAGCAGCGCAAATGGAACCGGTCGGAGGGCGCGCGCAAGCGCAGCGCTCGCCGGTGGACGAACTGGGGGCTCACGCCCCCAGGGAAGCTCGCCAGGTACGGCAACACCGGCGAGGGCTCCTCGTCCGGCCAGTCAAACATGTCGTCAAACATCTTCACCATGAGCTCGTCGTTGCTCATGTCGCCGTGGTAGTGCCAATGACAGGATGTGTCGTCAAACATCTTCACCATGAGCTCGCCGTTGCTTTCCCACTTGAAGTTCACCAAGCAGCCGACCTCGAAGTTGTGAGTGCGGGCGAACTTGTCCCAGCCAGTGTGGAGGAACATGTGGCCTTCCCCATCAAACAACACCTCGATAGGCCACCGACAGAAGCAGCAGGTGGCTTCCAACAAGTGCATGCTAGCTGGTAAGATATTGCACGAATTTCTCCGAGAGCCTTTTTGAACCCAAAGGGTCCTCCTTAATGAGGACGACAAAATCGAAGAACTCGGGGCAGTAGTCCAGGGACGGCAAGCGTTCAGAGGGTGGGGATCCTGCACCCCAACCTCTGCCTCGGCAGCCCCGACCGCGGCCAGTAGAACCGGCCATGGAGCGCTTGGGGAGATGGTGGCCGGCAAGCAGCGGCGCTAGGGTTTGTGTGAGGAGGAGCTGGTGCCCAACCACCCCGTTTTATACCCATAGGAAGGCGTGGGGCGGTGGTGCTCAATTATTGATTGGCTGGAGGTAGGCGAAGGTAGGTTGGCGGTGGTGCCATTAATCTCCGGCACACATGGCTGGGCCATTACGCCGGCCGCTCATTCAACGACTGCCATGCGTGGCCAAGGGCTTCCATCTGACGTGGCACGAGGCGTCGGCGTGCCCATTCGGATTGTTTGGAGTACATGGAAAAAAGTTACTTCTGGATTATTTGGAACTATTGTAACTTTGTAAGGGATCTTGTGTTTGTTAGAGCAGGTCTAACAGACCCCTTAAAAGGCCCAACCCCGTAAAATAACCGCCGATATACGGGGTATGGCTCTACCCGGCCATCTAGCAGACCCCGTAAAATAGGCCCCCGCGTCGATTTTTTACAGTTTTGGCTACGGGGTGGCTTTTGGCCCCTTACTTCTACGGGGCGGGAGGCTGAATACAGGGCCAACCCCTCACTCGTGGCGCGCTGAACTTTCAGAAAATCGCGACGGTTGGAGCAGCCGGGCGCGTGTGCACCCGATGGCGTCGGAGCCGGCACGGGCGGGGAGCGTGCGAGGCGCGACGCGGTGCGAGCGGCAGCTGCGGGTGCAGCCAAGCCGGAGATGCAGGGACGCGCGGGCGTGGTGGAGGCGGACGGAGCAGTGGCGGGCGGACGGAGCCATGGCGGGCGGGCGAGCGGGGGCGGGCGGACGGAGCCATGGCGGGCGGGCGAGCGAGCGGGGGCGGGCGGCCGCGGGCGAGGTCGGGGCGGGCGGAGCCGTGGCGGGCGAGGACGGGCGAGCGCGGGCAGGGGCGGCGGTGGGCTGGGGGCGGAGCCGGTGGCGGCGGGCAGGGGCGGCGCGGGGGCGGCGGCCGGCCGGGAGGGCAGGGGCTCGGGGCAGGGGCACGGGGTGGTTGGAGGAGGAAGAAGGAGAGGAGGAAGAAGAGAAAAAAAGAAAAAAAAATTGATTTGGTATATTCTAGGAATATACCCTTTTACAGTTTAGTGATACGGGGTCTGCTAGCTCGTCCGAGTTTTCGGCCGGCGAAAACTAGATACAGGGCCCTCTACTCGCGTTTTAAGGGGCGAAAAAATACGGGGCCTGTTAGACATGCTCTTAGGTCCACTTGGCTTTGGTTAGCTCTTCCCATGGTAAGTTGGGGGGGGGGGGGTGTGTGTGTGTGTGGATGAACCCACCCGTATATTTGTATTCTGTAAAAACTAGTGTGATTTCAATTAAAATTTAATCGCATAACTTAAGGTAAAAATTGTTATCAACATATTTAAATGGAGGTAAAATCCTGAAAAAAGTAGAACGCATATTTAAAATGGACAGAGGAG
Organism: Lolium rigidum; assembly: GCF_022539505.1. Classification (NCBI taxonomy): domain Eukaryota; kingdom Viridiplantae; phylum Streptophyta; class Magnoliopsida; order Poales; family Poaceae; genus Lolium; species Lolium rigidum. The sequence goes on along the minus strand of NC_061513.1, from coordinate 353,297,772 downwards.
TATGAATGTATTAATATTGTAGCTTTAATTCCATCTAGAAGTCGTAGGAAATAGCAAAACTATAACTTTCTTTTGAATATATTTCTTGATATAAGCATGATTAAACCTTTTGAATATCATGTAGCACACTCATAAGAAACATATCTATCTATTTTGTAGTTTACTATGTTACTATTCATCATATTTCGACAACTTTATATTAACAGTTGAAAAAGCAGCGATGCTATACGGAAGAATTCCTGCGGAAAAGTTTACGGAAAAGTTTCCTGAGAAACCAGGCCACGACCAAGACCTGTATATTTAAAATGGACAGAGGAGTATGAATGTAAAAAACTATAGTGTATTTGTATTCTGTAAAAACTAGTGGTTTCGCAAAGGCTATTTTGCCACACGTATAGCATTGTCGTGATCAGATTTTAGTGGCAAAAGCGTAGAACAAATTTACGAAGATTGTACTTTGCTTTGTCGTGTTTTTTCATAGTCCCAGGGAAGCTAATACGGCAGCACACACTCTAGCTAGACATTCAGAAGGAGCATTGTCAGTTGTTTGGCATGATGATCCTCCTAATTTCATTGTAAGTGTGTTAGCGAATGATGTATCTGTGATTCGTAATTAATAAAGTACGCCGTGGTGGCTTTCTCTCAAAAAAAAAACTAAGTGATAATCACATATTTAGACTTGAGTCACTCAAAGCACCAGACCTAAGTGATACTAGTATATTGTCACCGAGAACTCACAAGGCGAGCTCGCAGCTGAGCTCGATCTAATTATCTTGTAAGTTTGTCCTATTGCATATAGTAGTAGTAATGTAGATACATCATTCATGTGAAGAGTATACAGATATGATGAATAAAAACTGGAGGATACGCAGCGGCAGCGGAAAACTAAAGCCCGTGGGCTGTGGCACACTTAATTACACTGTAAAAGCAGCAATCACCCGGGAAGGATGAGCCAAAGGACGAGATCGATCAACCAGTTTGTAAACTTGCCGGTGCTGCTTCTCAATTGTAGCATTGTTTTCAGCAGCATTATGCCCCACCATAGCGTATTTGCGTTGAACAACACGTACATTGTCTACTAACTTGGACTCCGGGCCGGGATCAGCAGATCGAACGCAAACAGAGGAGAACCAGCCCCTTTCCAAAGGGAAGAGAAGATCCCCAAGAACAATGTGGCCCTTGGGGAGAACCAACCTCTCTAATGAACAGCTCGCTCTTCCCAGACGCTGCTGATTGGCCGATCTCCATGGAGTAGACAACAGCAGCACCGTCCCTAACTTTGGAGCGGGCAAGAAAGAGTTGGTCCCTGAGGGGCACAGCCTTGCCAAGGAAAGGAAGATTCACGTCGTGCACCATCTCCCACAGATCCCTGTCCACGTCGTACCCGCAGGTCCCCTTGTATTTCCTCTTAACCTTGCCGGCATTCTCCTGCTGTACAGAGAGGAGGATATGGGAGCCAACCGTGGCGTAGGCGGCGACAGAAATCTCCGGCGGCTTGCTGTACTCGATCGGGTTGATGCGGCACGGGAAGACGGGCGGCGGCTCGAGATCTTCGGTGAGATGATTCCACCTAGGGCGGCCATCCTTGAAGCAAACCCGCTCGAACCAGGGAAGGTAGTCGAGGCCCCTCGGTTCCCACTTGACGGAGGGGCGGCGCGAGAACACGTAGAGCTCGCCGCGGAACGGTATCAGGACGGGATCCATCTTGTTGGTACTGAGGTCGGGGCCGTGAAACTCCTTGGAGGTCACGACATCGTAGATGATGGTGTGACCCTGACCTTCCCCGCCCACGCCGACGATCCAGGACCCCTGCGGCGACGATACCGCGGCGAAGGACATGCCGGGTTGGCTGAGGTGCAGGGGGGCCATAGGCGTTGTTGTGCCGGCGATGCTGACGCTGAGGATGGAGTCGGCAGGATTGGCGTCCTTTTTCTTCCTGGCCTTGTGCTTGTGCTCCACCACCAGGTACATCGGCTTGTCGGGGTCGTTGGTTCTCCGGCGATGGCTCGGGGACGTGGAACCATCATCCTCTGCGTCGCGCTTCAGCTCGCTCGGCATCTCGCGGGAACATGCGGCGGCGCTGCAAAACCTCTATGCATAGTTGTCTTTCTCCCTTGCTTTTATGCTCACCACCAAGGTGGGCCGTGGGCTTGACCCTACATCTTGCAATCTTGGAAAAAGAAACCGACATAATCCCGAGCGGCCGTATTCTCATCTGAACAAAAACGACTCCTTACACAGGACACGTACTGCAGATGTAGCTCGTTTTCTTTTCAGATGGACGTCACGTACTGGAGTTCTGTTTCTTTTCGAATTTGAATTTGTGGAGTACACCGAGTCGGTATGGTGCCGGGATCGATGTGTTCTGTTTCTTTTCGGATTTGGACTCGTTTTGGGCCTTTATATTTGAAGTAAACCTAACGAATCGAGCAGATCAGATACGTGCGCCGCCCCCTGGCGGCGCTGGCGTTGGCGACGGCGGCGCACAAAGATGAAGAGGACGCCCTGTAGAAGAGGTATGGACGTGGAGGAGACCATGCTCCCGAAGAAGAAGAAGCAGAGGATGGCCGAAGCGGAGGAGATCGTGCGCCCGGAGAAGAAGAAGAGGACGGCCGACGCGGAGAAGTCGGCCTACCTGGTTGTAGGCCACGGGTTCGTGAGCCCTGCCTTTTCCGTGTTCAAGATTGAACCTTACACCGACGGCGGTGGCGGCGACACCCCGGTGAGAATCCCGCGCCGCCTCGCCCGCCTCAAATGCAACCACAACATGTCTTTCGTCCCCTTCAAATCGAAGGACCGCCGGTGGATCGTCGGCGTCGGCGGCTGCTCAACCGATAGGCGCCGCTACGGCCCGGGGACCATCATCTTCGACACCGGGAAGCAGTCGGTGATCCGTGGACCGGAGCCTAAGTCGGTCAAGAGCTACCCGATCCTGCTATCAATCGACCACAAGATCTACGCCTTGGCCCGAACCCCCTCCGTGGTGGGACCGCTGAACTTCGTGCCATGGTTCGAGGTCCTCGACCTCTCGAGTGCACGGGAAGTCGACGGCCGTCTAACCAACTGCAAGTGGAGCCGCCTGAAGCGGCCGCCATTCTTTCCCTGGGAACTCACCCCAGGGGATTACATTTGTCCGCCCAGCGTTATCGTCAAGTCCTACGCTGCCGTGGGCTCCCGCATACTGGTGTCCGTGACCGGACATGTGGGCACCTACGCGTTCGACACCAGCTCCAACAGGTGGTCGACGGTGGATGACAAGAACTGCCTGCCCTTTGTCAATGGAGCCGTCCCGCACAGCCCTGGGCTCTTCCTCGGCTTATCAAGGACAATGAAGGCCATCGCCGGATACAAGATCAATGTCGATGGCGCTAAGGCACTGTCTGTGGTGGAGATTCCGGTCGTGTCTAACTTGGAAGATGTAGATCTGGTTGTGCACAGCTACAATTTCCTTTCCCTGGGGATTGAAAGGGGCTTCTGCTTGATGAGTTGTTGGAGCGTTGATGAAACGAGAGATGCCCCACACCTCCGGGCTCACATCAGGGTGAGGACGTACAAAACAGATGATTTTGTGGAGTCCAAGGGAAAAATACTGGTCGTCAACGAGCACTGGATGCAGGTTTACAAGATCCGGGATTTGATCCGGACACTAGATGCGCCCTGTCTGGCTAGTGTGGTCTCCATATGATATGACTGAGTAACCCCTTCGGATATATGTCCAAATTCCATAGATTAGTTAAGAACAAGTACACAGGATTCTGAATTTTCATGATAGTTTCTCACACTTTATAATAGATTAGTTAAGAACAAGTACATGCATTGGATTCTGAATTTTCATGATAATTTCTCACACTGGGCACTGGGCAGCAGATATATATATGATTCAATAATGTGCGTGTGATATTGTGACTTGAGACGAGTGTTTGTGCACTACTGGGCAGCAGATTTATAACTAAAATTGGAGCTACTGTTTACTGTACATTGATCTGGTATAGCTATTTCTCAAGTCTGAATTTGATAGATTCATATTACAGTCTGACTTCTGATCAGGATAGACAACTCAATTAATTCATAAATAGCTGTTAGGCTTGAGTTATTGGTTGCCAAACTCAAGCAAGAGCACAACTGTGACACTGTTTTAGTGTTTTGTCAATCCCTAGACTAGTATTGAGGTATTCTTTTCTAGGGGAATATTGTAACTTGTAAGGCCTCGGAACTGGAATCAGTCAATCTTTTTTGCATATAGTGATTTGGTAGTCAGTAACATTAGCTCTGTTCTTATGACAATGCTATTGATTTTCCTTTGCGTATATACATGCTAGATTTATTTCCCTGTTGCAATGAATTCTGTTAAATTGTCATACTTTTTAAAATCACTATATTTACAACAATAATGATACTAGTTTGGTATTGCATATGTTGGTGCTTTTTTCTTTAACCTCGGTCAAAATTGAGAAAGTTTACTTTTATAAAGGCAATTGAGAAAGTTTACATAGGTAGATACAGACAGGGATCCAGGGAGGCCAAGAAATGAAATGGATATTTTGTCCATACGTATGCTCCACCTGTACATGCACATAAATACAAGCTAACTAGCCACGTATGCTTGCAGACATAAATATCTATATGATGCAAATTGTCCACAATATGTGAATAGAAGATATAAATTGGGTTCACAGACTCACAGGGCGTACAAAAGAAAATTGCAAATTGACACCATTATATACAAGCTGCATTCACAACAAAACTTCTCTAATTCTACAATGTAATCGGTTACTCGATAGTTTAATTAGACTGAAATAATCAGTGGTTGACTGTTTAGATGGTTTACTTTGCACACATGACTACCGTGTTAGTGAAATATCATACTCCTAGTATTTAGCATGGTTCTTGTATCCCCAACTTGGCTAGTCTGACCTCTAATCAGAAGTTGAAATGCTAGTTCAGTCAACCAACTGAACGACATTAATTTTAGAAAAAATTGAGGTTCACTGAAGCAGCACAAAAAGGAACAAGCCACAAGATAGAAGAATACTTGAAAATAGCCAAAATTCTGTACAGTGATTTCAGTAATAAAAAATTGTAAAATTTGCAGGCAAGCATATTTCATACCGGGAAATAATCTCAACAGACAGCATTCAGAACATATTCGGTACAGCAGCATAATGATGTAAAATTCTCGACAGAGATTTCCTTCTCTATCATTTATCTGGAAGGCTAGCGAGATTAATTTTTAGCTACAAATTGGCACGAGAAGGGAATCCACAGAAGAATGGAACTGGAACCATGTCCTTGTAGAGCCAGCAAACCATGGAACTAGCACTCATTTATCTTTCTATATATTTAATCATTCATCGTAATACACTCGTGAAAATTGCACCATTCCAACAGGAGTCCAGAACAATCCATCTGTTTTGATTGCAACAGGCCCTTCCTGATTCGAACCCTCGGTAAATAAAAGCCTACATAGTGTCCGCAGATGCAGATTGAGAAGGGCCACGGCAGCCACAAAATCCGAACGGGAACGGCCCCGGCCACGTGACGCAAGAACGCCGCCGTCGCGGACGGAAAGAGGACGACCGACGCGGCCACAACCGCGAGCTGGAGCAAACCCTCCAGCGGCATTGAGGGCAGCATGGGAAGGGAAGGGCAGGCGCGTAGATCGGAGGCCGGCTCCCCTCACCATTGCAGGCAAAACCGAAGGAGGGGGAGAACGGAGCACCCGGCGCAGAAAAGAGAGGAGAAAAAATTTAATAAGGACACCGGACGGAGGGACGATGAAGCGGCGGAGACACCCTTCCACGTCCCAGGCAGGCCCCACCGGGCAGCAGAAGCACAGTAACAGAGCAACACTACAGTCACCTAACAACACACACGAAAGCAAGGACGGAGAGGACAAAAGAATGCTGGCAAATAGCAACGCAGCCCCTAAAACGCACACAACAGCCTAATATAACAGCAACTAACACGTGTCAGCGCCACAGATATGGTAAAAAATAAATCCGAAAATCGTGGGAAAATTTTAACGTTCAGGTTTAGTATAGTACTAATGTGTTTTGTTTGATCCTATCTTTGGATCGATATGCACGGCAATGACCGTGGGTATCTGGCAATTTTCAATGTTTCTTCACATATGTAATCCTTCTATTTTTCTAAGTTTTACCTGTTTATTTTATTGGGCCTAGAGCTTGTAGATGAATATTCAACGCTTTGGAAGTTTGCCTCGAGAGAGATAGAAGAGGAAATTGACAGCAAAAGGATTCTTTGGTGTCTTCTCAGGACAAATTGATGATAGATTCATGATTTTTTGTGTGTGACTTGGAACACATTGATTCCATTAAACTTGAACGGCAGCATCACCGTACAAAGCCCTGTTTACATCAGCAGGGACCTGATCCACCCACACTTGGTGATCCTTTTCCACTCCAACCTGGCCCAAGGCAGCGAGGGCATGGGCTGGTTTATTACAAGCACGTGGTACATAAGTAACATGGAAGTCTATGAATTCAGTGTGTAGAAAGAACTTTGCCTCACGGAACAACGCACCAAGCTCAGACATGTCATAATCTGGAGAGGTTAGGGCCTTGGCAGTCAGTCGCAATAATGATTCGACCAAAACCGATCCGTTCAGCCATGTCAATTGCTTTCAGAATGGAGTGCATCAGCAGCAGCCGGGACTGAACCCGCTTCAGCAACGATCAGATCGTCCTCATGGTCCCTTGCGACAGCTCCCCATCCCCCCTGCTCGTGACTGGACTGAAAGCTCCATCAGTATTTTACATAATCCAGTCTACAGGTGGTGGCTGCCAACTCTGAATTTGATCCACAGGTTGTTTTGGGTCTTTCTTCAGAAGCTGTTTCCATTCTTGTGTGTATGAAATTACGGAGGCCTGCAATTTAGCCAAGGGTAGTCTACGTGCCCCTTTATTGGCTTTATTCCTCTCAGTCCACCAACACCAAAGCATCGCCACACCATTTTTTCCTCATATGGCAAAGCTAGGACGTGATCCATCAGCTCCATAGCAGAACCACATTCTAGCAGCTCATGTCTTATTTTCCCCATAGATAGAGCATCCCACACTTTGCTTGCTTCGCGACATGCCACGAATAAATGGCCTCCACTCTCAAAAAGTGTGTTGCAGACGGCGCACCGAGTATCTAATTCGACGTGTTTCTTCTCGATATTAATTCTCATAGGTAAGCTATCCCTTGCAAACCTCCAGAGAAAATGATGAACCTTCGGTGGGCAGTCAAGATTCCATAACCGATTCCAGATATTTCTTTCCCGGTCATTGCCGGGGGAAGGAAAATATTTGACAGCTTCAAAGCCCTAACTTGGTTTATAACTTTAGTGCCGTATTTATCTCCGGAAGAAGATTTTTACTTGCCGCGTATTTTCTTATCTATGTTTTTCCTGGTCCCCCCTCCTATTTTTAAAGAAACAATTTTCCGGACATGATCTTGTATTTCTTTCTTGTATTTTATTATCTATATGTTTTTCTTGCTTCTGTTTATAGTATGATCTGCCGCGATTCTCTCGTATCTATCATCCACACCTTCACTATGTGTTATTTATATTTTTAATAAAACAAAGCATGAACAATGTGTCCTCGATTGGTTCTGTCACACCTTGATCTAATGTTTACCTTCATTGTGTGCGATGTGTCATTGTCTAATGTTTTGTTTCTTTCAGTTGATTTGATAGTATCTATCAGAGGAGTTGCTTTGAGCCGTTTTCAATAGTGACCTGGTATCACACTATATCTTGGATTAAATTGTTGAGTAAGTGGAACAAACCTGTGTTATAGTGACTTGCAGAATCCGTGTGTATGGAATCCACGTACGTAGTAGTATATGATCGTCTGTGTTTACTAAAATCTCAAATTTATTCAAATAAAATAGACCCTAACTGCCTTCACGTACTAATAGCGATTCAAAGTATACATACATGTGGATCACACTTTTGTGCTCGAGACACAGTGAGCTGCAAACTTCCATTTCAGACATGACATATTGAAGCCTAGCTACTATGAGCACACGGTACGCGACATCTGCTAGCACTAGAGCAATGAGAAATGAAATAATTTGATGAATGGTCCAATGGAATGAACTAACACAAGAAACACCGGGTCCTAGTACAGATCATCACTCGACACGACCAGATGAAGGAAAGAAGAGACAGACAAGGAGGACGGAAGAATGGGACAAGGGCGACCAGCTGAGGCTCAGAAGGACGGGAAGCTTGCGCAGCGTTGCTTGAGGTAGACGGAGCAGCCGTCCCTGGGGACGATGGTGGGCATGTACACGGGGTCGTCGCAGCCGTCCGTGGTGTCCCGCTTGAAGTCTGCGACGGAGACGAAGAGCGCGAGGAAGAGCACGAGGTGGTTGAGGGCGTAGCGCTGGCCGACGCACTGGTGCGCGCCGGCGCCGAATGCCAGGAAGTTGCGCTTGAACGCCACGTCCTCCCTGCGCGCGTCGGAGAAGAAGCGGTCCGGGTCGAAGGCGTCGGGCGCCGGGAAGCCCTGGAAGGAGGACTCGTAGACGGACGGGAAGACGATGGCGCCCTTGGGCACCGTGTACCACTCGGTGAGCTGGAACGGCTCGCCGGCGATGTGCGGCACCAGCGTCGCCGGCGGCCGGTAGCGGACCACCTCGCGCGCCACCGCCTGCGTGTACCTCATCCCCTGGATCTTCTCGGCGGTGATGGGCTCGCCGGACTCGGGCGACCAGACGGCCGCCACCTCGGCGCGCACGCGGGCGAGCACGTCCGGGTGGGACTCTAGCGCGGAGACCGCCCAGCAGAGCGAGGAGGTGGACGCGTCCTGCGCGGCGAAGAGGAAGTCGAACAGGAATCCCCCGAGCTCCTCGTCGTCGGTGTGCGCGGGCGGCGGGTTCCCCGCCGTGGCGGCCTCGTCCGTCTCGCGCACCGTGTCCTGCATCCAGTAGTCGACGAGGCACTCGGGGTCGGCGCCGGCGCGCATGCGCGCCTTGCTCTGGCGCGCGCAGTCCCCGAGCGTGCGGACCAGGCGCGCGACGGCGAGCCTGGCGCGGCGGAAGGCGAAGCCGGGCAGGTCGACGGGCATGGCCATGAGGCCGACGTTGAAGAGCGCGTAGTCCTTGGCGAAGCGCTCCCGGGCCTTCTCGGAGAGGTATGGCCCGACGAAGACCGTCTGGGAGGTCTCGAGGTTCATGTCGCGGCAGGGCACCCGCAGCGGCATGGGCTCGCCGTTGGCGGCGGCGGCCTGGTCGTCGAGCCAGCGGCGGAGGTGGGCGAGGATGACCCGCTGCTGGAGCGCGGCGTAGGTGGAGAGCGCGCGGGGCGTGAAGTTTGGCGCGATCCGGCGGCGCAGGTCCTTGTGGTCGTCGCCGAACATGTAGATGAGGTTGTGGTCGCCGAAGAGGCGCTTGCCGAAGGGGTGGCCGATGAGGTGGAAGGCGTCGGGGCGGACGTTGGCGAAGACGCGGTGGGAGAGCTCCGAGTCGCGGATGAAGACGACGAAGCGGCCGATGAGGAAGTCGGCGGCGAGGCCGGAGCCCGACTCCCTGGCGCGCGCCGCCTGCGCGTCCCAGAACCCCGCCGGGTCGCGGACCATGTGCGCGACGCTGCCGAGGAACGGGACGACGAGGGACGGGCCTGGTAGAGGGCCCTTCTTGCGGAGGTAGGACAGCTGCTCGACCAGGAAGTAGAGCGCCACCGCCGCCGCCAGGTACGGCGCCGCGGCGCGCAGGTCCGGGAAACCGGTTGATGGCGGGAGGTCTACCATTGCGTGAGGGCAATGCTGAGTCGCTCGCTCGCTGAGGTTAACGTGGAGCTCGGGGTGTTGAAGGTCTTCCTGAGCTGTAGACTATGAAGACGGGTATTGTCGTGGGATTGGTCCATGAGAGGAGGCATATTTAAGCCAGAGGAGAGGGGCCATTGGTGGTCAAATGCTGGCTGGCTTGGGAAAACGAAAGGAGGCGGCCGTGTTGTGTTGGGGTGGCTGCAGGAGCTCGGGCGGATTGGCTGATGGCTACTGCGCCTGCTGCGCGTGGCCGGCGGCGAGGTGAAGCAAGCAGAAGCCGCTGGGGAAAGCGTGCTCCCGCCCTGTGGATGGATTGTGTTTATTCGCGGAAAGGGGATAGGCAAGTACGAATCCCGCGGGCGCGGGTAGGTGACGACGTGGATGGACTGCCCGCGCACACTGGCAGCCGGTTTTTTTTTTTTTTTTTTTGAAAAAGGCCAACTTTGGCGCCCGAAAGTTTTTCTTCCGGAGACTTAGCTTTGTTTGTATACGAGGAATCGTATAGACGACACATGGAAGTGTGTCAACCGATGTTCCTCAAAGGACAGGACGTCCATTAAGCAATTGCAATACAAATGCATGGTTTCGGTGGAATTATTATTCTTTCACACTAGGATCAAATTCCATTATCACATAAATAACGGAATATATTACAACCAAAAGCAACAGAAGGAACTAGAACTAGGAAGGTAAAGCGCCGCATACCGCTAGCGTTCAAAGGAGCAAGCTTCACGAGTTTTTAGGAGTGTAGGCAACAATGACCCATACATACAACTAAGGGGGGGGGAAGCAGCACGCACAGCTGCTAACAGCCGCTAGCAAAAGCAACATGCCGCCGACAAGTTTTGAACCAACACAACGAACAATCCACGGAAACAATTGTGAGAAATTGCTAGGTATGGTTGTGGCTCCAATTGATTTTGCCACCGCACTCTAAACATACTTGGCCGCCACGCATGTGAAGAATAGATGATGTATTGTCTCATCCTCATCACAAAATTGGCATTTTGTATTTCTCGCGCAAATCTTTTTTTGTCATGTTATCTTTTGTTGCAATTCATGTGATTTTAATGGAATAATGATTTTAAAGCATGACTATTGTGTGTGCATTTTCATCTATGATTTTCATGGTTACCAATGAGAGAAAGAGAGAGAGAGAGAGAGAGAGAGAGAGAGAGAGAGAGAGAGAGAGAGAGAGAGAGAGAGATCAAGTGTACCCATGTATTGCTCTGCTTGCTTTTTTTTTTTTTACTTTCAGCTCTAATAAAAACCCAAAATGCATAGGTTGCCTTAAACTTGAAAACAACCCATCATATTTTCCAGGTTTAAATAATTTAGTGCATTGATTTTTTTACTTCCTTGCTTCTGTGTTTCAATACCCAATACTTCCACACTGAGAGGTGCTACATCGATCCATGCACTTCGGGGTAATCAAGCGTGATTGGGAATAACGATTATATACTCGTCTTCCTCACGCCACCAGAAGATCTTGGATTGTTGACGATCCATGGTCCTCTCAAGAGATGCCACATCAAGGTATACATGTTTGAATTGTGCCTTGAGCTCACTTCAGCCTCTAGGAGTTGCCTGAAATCCATGGCAACATCGAAGGGGAAGATAAGTCCATGCGTATTCATGATAAAGCCAAACACAATCATCCCATATCATCTAAACCTCCAACACAATCCGATCGACGAGCAACTCTTCACACTCAAGAATGGGACAGTGATCGGAGTCGATGGTGTGCGAGGCAACTCACGAGCGGTAGTGGTGCAACTCATCCCATCCGATAGTGTTGATAATAGGATCAAGCTTGACAAGCGTTGGGTTCCGCGCTCGTTACGCCACATGTAACGGTGGCCATAGAGGGATAACTCCTTGAACCCATGAGCATTGTGTAAGTGTACAAAAAAATCCAATCATGCATTGATGGATATTGGCGTTGCTCTCAGGGTGAACCATGTTGAGGTCCGTCACGGTTAGCATATATAAACGTCAGCCAGTACGTCACTCCTCTTGTAATTGAATGAGTAAATTAATTTCATCCAATCATCGTGCGTTTCTTTCATATAAGTCAACCGTAAGGAGAGATAACCAAAGCCAAGTCAACCTCCACGAGCTGCTTGGATTTCATCGCCACATCAAAGCGGAAGAGAAATCCCCCCGTTGTCATAAGATGAAGCCTAAAACTGTCAACCCGCCCATCAAACCCATCTCACTGAACCCCTCCAATGTAATCCCACCGCCAGGAAGTTCTTCGCACTTAAGAATGGGACAATGATTGGAGATGATGGTCGAGGGGCAACTCGGGAGCAGCCCATGACCATTGTTTTTTTTTTTTGAAAAGAGGGCAAAAGCCTTGCCCAATTCCATTAATTAAGAGAGAGTTTACAAGGAGAAAGACCCCAAATGGAAAAACAAGCGACTACTCTCGCGGCATCAAAGAGTTCACATGTTTAGCTCCCGCAAGAGCCCACAACCTAGCCTCATTTCTAATCTTGTCGAAAACCACCGTAGGGGGGGCGTGCTTGTTCTTGAAAACTCTAGCGTTCCTCTCATTCCAAATTTCCCAAGTCACAAGAAGAGTGATGGACGCCACGCCCTTATGCTTCGTCATCAAGTACCACCAATCGATGAAGGGGAGGGTAGTCCAAGTGTTGGGGGAGAGAAGATGGAGACCAAGCCAATCCTTGATAAGCGCCCAAATACGGATGGAAAACCAGGCAATGGACGAAGAGATGTTCCACCGACTCGAGGACCCTATTGCAAAGGGGGCAATGACCGCAATTATCCCAATGGCGCCTCTCCAAACGGTCACTAGTCCAAATCCTATCTTGGACAAAGAGCCACGAGAAGAACTTAATTTTCGGCGGAGCCCAAATCTTCCACACCGAGGAGCCAATAGGGGCCGCGATCGAGCCATAGAATTGTGCCTTGTACGCGGACTTGGAGGAATAGTTGCCATTCTCCGTGAGGTTCCAATTAATCTCATCCATAACCCCGGGTTCAAGACGAAGGCACTAAGCCTAGACCAAAGAGACAAATATTGTCGCACATGAGCAATGGAGAAAGTCGCTTCCATATCAATCTTGGCAATCCAAGCGTTATTGCGTAAGGCACTCTTGACGTTCCAACGCTTTCTAGTGGAAATAGAGAAGATGAGGGGGGCAACGTCCTTGGGCTTGACACCATGGAGCCAAGGTGCATCCCAAAAAGGAGTCTTTTCTCCATTACCAACAAGGATGGTGGTGGCGGCGTAGAAAAGATCCATATCCACCTCATTGCAAGGGTTACCCAATCCCACCCAAATCTTGTTGGGGTCCTTCCACTCAAGCCAAGGCCAACGTAAGCGGAGAGCGCGGGCAAAGAAAACGGTATTGAGAACACCGAGGCCCCGAGGTTCTTAGGCCTACAAACCACCTCCCAATTGACCTTGCATTGCCCACCGGTGACCTTGTCCGTCGCCGTCCAAAGGAAAGCCCGTTGAGTTTTCTTGATGGAGAGGAGGATACTTGGGGGAACCACAAGCGTTGTCAAATGGAAAATCGATTGAGCCGCGAGGACGGATTTGACAAGGGCGGTGCGGCCCGCCACAGTGACATACTTTCCATTCCAAGCGGGAACTTTGGCGGCCACCTTGTCCGCGAGCGGTTGTAGATGCACACTTTTAAGGGCGCCCACCGTAAGAGGCAACCCAAGATATTTGATAGGGAAGGTCGCTCTTTCCACCGGTATGCCATGGAGGATATCATCCATGTCCACCTCCCCGCAACGAATAGGCACGACCGAGCTCTTTTGGAAGTTGGTACAAAGGCCGGTGACGTCTCCGAAACTCTTTAGGATGGCGGCAAGGTTCCGAATATCGCTTTTCACCGGCTTCACAAAAATAGCCGCGTCATCCGCATAGAGGGAAGTCCTCACGATGGTGCTCCGGCGGCGAATTTTGTGGAGGAGCCCATGAGAGGTAGCCAACTCGAGAATTTTGGCGAGCGGGTCAATGGCAAGCACAAAGAGGAGCGGGGAGAGTGGATCGCCTTGACGTAAGCCACGCCCATGCCTAATGGGACGGCCGGTCACCCCATTGAGAAGCACCCTCGATGAAGAGGAGATGAGCAAGGCGACAATCCAATTCCGGAAACGGCTTGGGAAACCTCGTCTTTGCAAAAGGTCAATGATGTAGTCCCAACGCACGGAGTCGAAGGCCTTTCGGATGTCAAGCTTGAAGAGGAGTGTCGGTGTCTTGCTTCTATGAAGTCTAGTGGCGAGGTTCTTGACATAGAGGAAATTGTCGTGGATACTCCTCTTCTTGATGAAGGCACTTTGGGCCTTGGACACTAGATCATCCATGAACGGACAAAGTCTAATGGCCAACAACTTGGACACAATCTTCGCGAAGCCGTGAATGAGGCTAATGGGGCGGAAGTCCGTGATTTCCTCGGCGCCGTCTTTCTTGGGTAGGAGCACAATATTAGCGGAATTGAGCCAATGGAGGTTGGCGACATGAAGGTTCCCAAAAAGGTTGATGGCCGCCATCACGTCATGGCCAATGATATCCCAACAATGCTTGTAGAAAGCCCCGGTGAAACCATCCGGGCCGGGGGCCTTATCGCCGGGCAATTGCTTAATAGCCTCCTTGACCTCCTCCTCGGAGAAGGCGTTGCCAAGAGCAAGCAAATCCGGCCCCTCAAGGTCAAGAGCCTCCCAAACAAAGTCATTAGACCGGGGCACGCCTTTACCCATCACGGCTTCAAAGTGATCAAGGATGATCTTTTCCTTATGCGCATGATCGGTGACCCAACCATTGTTATGCTTCAAACGGTGGATGTGATTCTTTCTTTTACGCCCATTGATCTTCATGTGGAAAAACTTAGTATTGGCATCCCCTTCCTTTATGTTTCTAATCCTAGCGCATTGTTTCTTGCGAGCCCTCTCGATGACCGCAAGGCTCACAACCTTCCTTTTAAGCATGGCACGTAGATTGCGCTCTTCAAGAGAAAGGGAACGGGACTCTTGGGCAATATCCAAATGGAGAATGATGAGGAGAGCGGCATGATGCAACACCTTGTTGTTGGAGAAGAGACCTCGGCTCCACAAGGCTAAATGCTTGCCGGTACGTTGAAGCTTGTGGAAGAGAACATGGCATGGCTCCCCGTGCTCAATAGGAGCGTTCCACGCCTTAGCCACCTCATCCGAGAAACCGGGCACTCTAATCCAGAAATTTTCAAATTTGAACGGCCTAGGCCGGGAAGGTCCCCTGTCATCGGCAAGAAGGAGCGGGCAGTGGTCCGATAAGGACGATGAAAGGGCGAAAAGGACATGGGAGCCAAAATGAATATCCCAAGCGGCGTTGCAAAAGAAAGCGTCGAGCTTGCACAAGGTGGGATTAAGCCTCTCGTTGCTCCAAGTGAAACGACGGTTTTGAAGATGTATCTCTTTGAGCTCGCAGCGGCCAACGAAGTGCGGAAACGATTGATGCGGCTACGGCCGATAGTCGCCTTATTCTTGTCGCGCGCCCTATGAATTTGGTTAAAGTCGCCAAGGGCCAGCCACTTAACCCCGTGAGCCGGCTTCAGACCGCGGAGCTCATTGAAGAATTCATCTTTCTTATTGGAGGTGGAAGGACCGTAGACATTTGTGATTTTGAATTCATCCTCAGAGTCGATGGTGGTGACAGTAGCCGACATGGAGAACTCGGAGATGGTGACATTGGATATATGGATCACCGAGTCATCCCAAAGCATCAAAATACCCCCCTTAGTGCCCATGACCATTGTGAAAGCCTAGAAAACAACCCAATCATGCGTTGATGGAGATTGTCGTCACCCTTGTCCACATCAAGGTGAACCGTATCGAGGTCACTGCGAATAACCATGGGCCCACCGGTTACGTGACGTCACTTAACTCGACGAGCAAAGCAAATCCAGCCAGGTCATCATGCCGTCCTTAGATATGAGTCAACCACGAGGTGTTACCTTGGGGAGAGGTAACCCAAAGCAAAATAGAGTTAACACAATGTTCTTTTAGTTTATCGTTCTAAACAGTTCCAGATGTAATCTTTTCCGTGTACAATTCAAATCCTCCAGAAATTAAGTACTCATTCGTAATTCGTTCGTCTGTCTTGCACGCAACATCAAAGGAGGTTGAACCTGGTACTACAATGTTTTCCTTCGTCAATCAGCTCAGCACATACGCCGCGCATGACGACGAGCCAAAGCCGACAAGTCTGCCCTGTCGTCCAACCGATTGGCTCCTCGTGCTGTGTCATGCATGGCGTCTCGCCGGGAAGACAAATCCTCCAGCGCCCGTTTGGTCAATCGAGGTGGAGCAGCGCTGCAGCGGCAGCGATGACAGTCGACAGCAATCGCCGCCGGCCGGACGATTGGCACCTGGTTGGTTGGTTAACGGTCGCCAATCCCGGTGGTGGCAAAGTTGATATTGGCGCCGGTCGGATGATTCTGACGGAGGACGACGTTCTTTTTCTAATCTAATGTTCAATTTCAATGTCGTTGATTGGAAATGTGGAGGAGTAGAACGTTCCTCCTAGACGTTGAAAACCAGCCGAACGTTCTGGAGCGGCCGGGCGGCCGGCGGCTTGACGTGAAGCGGTCAGAGCTTTTGAAGTTTTAGAGTTTGAGGAGTCCTGTTCGCTCCACCTACCTGTCATGTCCGGGCCTCTGCCTTCATCCATTGATGCATATCCTCCAAAACGGGTCAAACGGAGTTTCGCTTTCTAATGATTTTAAAAGTGGCATAGTTTACTCGATTTGTTCTCCTTAAGGAAGGATAGTTGTTTCTTGTTTGTTTCTTCACGGAATAGGAAAATGGCACCTGGTGATTGGAGGCTGCTGCTATGCGAAGCCGTGACGAAACGATGACGTGCCACTGCCACGAGCGGCTTTGAGAAGAGAAGAGAGCATGGCCAAATTATCTATACTCCTATATAGTGTACCAATATCAGTTCATGTTGACCGTCGGATCTTTCTAATCAGACGGCTCATGTTTAGTGTTTCAACCTCGAGGACTGCGTGGACATGTATAGGCCATTCGATGGACCAATCCGACGACCAATGTTGCAGGGATTCGTCTTGGGAGTTGGGACCCACCAGTATGCTGCAAGCCTGCCATTCTCTAAATTAGTAGTCTGTAGTCGCACGTGATTCTTCCACTGCCCTCTAGAAATCTCCGATAAGCTAACGTGACTTTAGAGAGTGCAGGCAGCACATAGCACAGTATGTTTACGAAGCCATCATTGAACATAGACGAGAGCAACTTTAAAAACACGCTGAGAGAAAGAAAACTGCATGTAATGCTTGATAAAAAAAAGAGAAAGGCAAGCAAAATAACAGCGTGATATGCTACAACTACATAGCTTTTTAGTTTCTCCTCTAAATGCGCTTTAGAAATATAACAACCCTGGTATTCCTTTTATTTTACCAATATTTTTTAATGTATTTTTTATCAATGAAATGTTCCTAATTTTTAAATAATTTATCTTATTTATAATTATGAGTAATCTTTTCCATTTGTACTCTCCGTCGCTCGATCAAACGTTACAATTTCGGTAGTATAGTTTTGTTGTTTTTAAAATTGTGTGATACCAACGGTGCATGGCTAAAGATATGATTTTTTATATTTTGAAAATAATTATTTATTAATTAAAGACTAGCATGACTCCATTTTAGGTTATTACACTTATAGCTACGCATATACTACAATTTGTCCAAAACTTTGTGGGATTAGCACATTTACAATTGTTGGGTGTCTAGACGTTTGTTAAGAGGCATCACTGTCTCATACAACCCCACGTGTATATTTGTATCAATCTTATGTGAAAAATAATTAACGATATTGATAATTGAATTACATATACTAAATATACCCAGCAGGCCCTCCCAAAATTTGAATTTCACGGTAATGCTTAAACTCTATCCGTGCAAGGCACGTGCAGTTTACTAGTAACAATTGCAAGCGAACAATGGAGTCGGCAGCACACCTCTTTACGAATTGTAGATACACCATCAAAGTTCAGGGTCTCATCTCATCCAAGTTTGGCTTGTGATGTACCACCTTGATCTCTAGGCCAACTCAAACCCCTCGATCAATAAATAAAGAAGTGCAACTCGATCCCTTGATCAATAAATAAAGAAATAGTACATAATCCCTCCATCGATAAAAAAAAAAGGATACTCAATCCAAGAGCCGATCACATCAAAGATTGAGGGTTTGAGTTGGACAAAGGTGTGGTCGTGGATCGAGAGGATGATACAGTTGTGGACTGGCATGACCGGCTCCTCAACTCCGGTTCACAAAAGCCGTTGCCTTTTTTTTTTTTTTTGAGAAACACAAAAGCCGTTGCCTCCCTAACCTTGTTCACATCATAGGAGATTTGGAACGGGTGAAATGGTCACGTCTTTCGTCGGCGCCTTGCACCATTCGGTGTAGTGTCCTTTGGTCATCTTCAAGAGAATAAAGAAAGATGCAAAACTTTGGGTTACCGTGGGCGCCAAACGGTTGAGTACGACTATGCATCTAGATATAATGTTTTTCATTTGGTAAACACTATCAAACTACTACTACGTACTTGATTAATAGCATGAAGTAAAACCTTTTTTCTTACGTTTTCAGATTATAAAAAGACAGTGCCATAGCGGGCTCCGCGCCAGGGCGGGGCAGGCATGCATGTCTGCACGTGTGGCAGACACACGCGCCAATACCACATCGTGCACAGCCGCACCAACACAAGCTCTGCTCTGCCGCGCAGCCGCAGCCATCGGGTCAGACCGAGGCCTCATTCGAGTAAATTACACAAATCTACCACAATTGGGGCAGTCGTCACAGGTCAGTATCATTCTTGGAATTTTTTGCTAAAAACTACAACTTCTGTGACATAGTGTTACTAATCGAGCAAATTCTTGTCTAAGCACATTTTAATCGCAATTCTAACTACTGGGTCCATCTGTAAGGCTGAGCTGGCAGCTTATGTGTACCACAATCTGAGATTGACGTGGGGCCCACCTGTCAGGCCCATCTTTTCCCCAATCCCCTATTCTTCTTCCTCCTCCGGCCAAATTCCGGCAGGGATGGTGGCTGCTGGGCAGCGCGGCCCGCGCGGCGTTGCTGCCCAACGTCCGGCGTGCGCCCGCGTCGGCGACCCGCGCGCGCCACCACAGCCAGCACCGCCGACCGGAACTGTGTCAGCGCCGCCTCCCGGCGCTTCCTTGTCAGCTCGGGGGTCCTTCCTCCCGCAGCAGCATCCGCCGCGGAGGGTGTGGAGGCGGCGAAGCTGGCGCCCTCGTCCAGCTCCACATCAGACCAGGCCAGGGACGGCAGCGGGCGCAGGCGCACCTCCGGCCAAGATCCCAGCACCGGCCAAGGACGACCGCGGGCACAGACGAGGTCGGGGACGCGGAGGACGCGGACGCGCGCGCGCTGGCCTCTGATACGCGTACAGCACGCGTCCGTTGGGAACCCCAAGAGGAAGGTGTGATGCGTACAGCGGCAAGTTTTCCCTCAGAAAGAAACCAAGGTTTATCGAACCAGGAGGAGCCAAGAAGCACGTTGAAGGTTGATGGCGGCGAGATGTAGTGCGGCGCAACACCGGGGATTCCGGCGCCAACGTGGAACCTCGCACAACACAACCAAAGTACTTTGCCCCAACGAAACAAAGTGAGGTTGTCAATCTCACCTGACTTGTCTGTAACAAAGGATTAGATGTATAGTGTGGATGATGATTGTTTGCGTAAAAACAATGAAACAAGTATTGCAATGAGATTGTATTCGATATAAAAGAATGGACCGGGGTCCACAGTTCACTAGAGGTGTCTCTCCCATAAGATAGCATGTTGGGTGAACAAATTACGGATCGGGCAATTGACAAATAGAGAGGGCATAACAATGCACATACATGACATGATGAATATTGTGAGATTTAATTGGGCATTACGACAAAGTACATAGACCGCTATCCAAGCATGCATCTATGCCTAAAAAGTCCACCTTCGAGTTATCATCCGAACCCCTTCCAGTATTAAGTTGCAAAACAACAGTACAATTGCATTAAGTATGGTGCGTAATATAATCAATAACTACATCCTCGGACATAGCATCAATGTTTTATCCCTAGTGGCAACAAGCACATCCACAACCTTAGAACTTTCTCATCATCGTCCTGCATTTAATGGAGGCATGAACCCACTATCGAGCATAAATACTCCCTCTTGGAGTTAAGAGTAAAAACTTGGCCGAGCCTCTACTAATAACGGAGAGCATGCAAGATCATAAACAACACATAGGTAATAGATTGATAATCAACATAATATAGTATTCTCTATCCATCGGATCCCGACAAACACAACATATAGAATTACGGATAGATGATCTTGATCATGTTAGGCAGCTCACAAGATCCGACAATGAAGCACATGAGGAGAAGACAACCATCTAGCTACCGCTATGGACCCATAGTCCAGGGGTGAACTACTCACTCATCACTCCGGAGGCGACCATGGCGGTGAAGAGTCCTCCGGGAGATGAATCCCCTCTCCGGCAGGGTGCCGGAGGTGATCTCCGTAATCCCCGAGATGGGATTGGCGGCGGCGGCGTCTCGCAAGGTTTTCTGTATCGTGGCTCTCGGTACTGGGGGTTTCGCGACGAAGACCTTAAGTAGGCGGAAGGGCGGAGTCGGAGGGGTCACGGGGGCCCCAAACAGCAGGGCCGCGCGGGCCCCTCCTGGGTCGCGCCGCCCTAGTGTGGCGGCGCCCCGTGGCCCCACTTCGTCTTCTCTTCGGTCTTCTGGAAGCTTCGTGGCAAAATAGGCCCATGGGCGTTGATTTCGTCCAATTCCGAGAATATTTCCTTTGTAGGATTTCTGCAACCAAAAACAGCAGAAAACAGCAACTGGCTCTTCGGCATCTCGTTAATAGGTTAGTGCCGGAAAATGCATAAATACGACATATAATGTGTATAAAACATGTAGATATCATCAATAATGTGGCATGGAACATAAGAAATTATCGATACGTCGGAGACGTATCAGCATCCCCAAGCTTAGTTCCTGCTCGTCCCGAGCAGGTAAACGATAACAAAGATAATTTCTGGAGTGACATGCCATCATAACCTTGATCATACTATTGTAAACATATGTAATGAATGCAGCGATCAAAACAATGGTAATGACATGAGTAAACAATTGAATCATAAAGCAAAGACTTTTCATGAATAGCATTTCAAGACAAGCATCAATAAGTCTTGCATAAGAGTTAACTCATAAAGCAATAAATCAAAGTAAAGGTATTGAAGCAACACAAAGGAAGATTAAGTTTCAGCGGTTGCTTTCAACTTATAACATGTATATCTCATGGATAATTGTCAACATAGAGTAATATAACAAGTGCAATATGCAAGTATGTAGGAATCAATGCACAGCTTCACACAAGTGTTTGCTTCTTGAGGTGGAGAGAAATAGGTGAACCGACTCAACATAAAAGTAAAAGAAAGGCCCTTCAAAGAGGAAAGCATCGATTGCTATATTTGTGCTAGAGCTTTTATTTTGAAAACAAGAAACAATTTTGTCAACGGTAGTAATAAAGCATATGTATCATGTAAATTATATCTTACAAGTTGCAAGCCTCATGCATAGTATACTAATAGTGCCCGCACCTTGTCCTAATTAGCTTGGACTACCGGGATCATCGCAATACACATGTTTTAACCAAGTGTCACAAAGGGGTACCTCCATGCCGCTCGTACAAAGGTCTAAGGAGAAAACTCGCATTTTGGATTTCTCGCTTTTGATTATTCTCAACTTAGACATCCATACCGGGACAACATGGACAACGAGATAATGGACTCCTCTTTAATGCATAAGCATGTAGCAACAATTAGTGTTCTCATATGAGATTGAGGTTATATGTCCAAAAATGAAACTTCCACCATGATTCATGGCTTTAGTTAGCGGCCCAATGTTCTTCTCTAACAATATGCATGCTCTAACCATTAAAGTGGTAGATCTCCCTTACTTCAGACAAGACGGACATGCATAGCAACTCACATGATGTTCAACAAAGAGTAGTTGATGGCGTCCCCAGAAACATGGTTATCGCACAACAAGCAACTTAATAAGAGATAAAGTGCATAAGTACATATTCAATACCACAATAGTTTTTAAGCTATTTGTCCATGAGCTATATATTGCAAAGGTAAAGAATGGAAATTTTAAAGGTAGCACTCAAGCAATTTACTTTGGAATGGCGGAGAAATACCATGTAGTAGGTAGGTATGGTGGACACAAATGGCATAGTGGTTGGCTCAAGGATTTTGGATGCATGAGAAGTATTCCCTCTCGATACAAGGTTTAGGCTAGCAAGGTTTATTTGAAACAAACACAAGGATGAAACGGTGCAGCAAAACTCACATAAAAGACATATTGCAAACATTATAAGACTCTACACCGTCTTCCTTGTTGTTCAAAACTCAATACTAGAAATTATCTAGACTTTAGAGAGACCAAATATGCAAACCAAATTTAGCAAGCTCTTGGTGTTTCTTCATTAATGGGTGCAAAGTATATGATGCAAGAGCTTAAACATGAGCACAACAATTGCCAAGTATCAAATTATTCAAGACATTTTAGAATTACTACATGTAGCATTTCCCAATTCCAACCATATAACAATTTAACGAAGAAGATTCAACCTTCGCCATGAATACTATGAGTAAAGCCTAAGGACATATTTGTCCATATGCACCAGCGGAGCGTGTCTCTCTCCCACACAATGAATGCTAGGATCCATTTTATTCAAACAAAACAAAAACAAAAACAAACCGACGCTCCAAGCAAAGTACATAAGATGTGATGGAATAAAAATATAGTTTCGGGGGAGGAACCCGATAATGTTGTCGATGAAGAAGGGGATGCCTTGGGCATCCCCAAGCTTAGACGCTTGAGTCTTCTTAAAATATGCGGGGGTGAACCACCGGGCATCCCCAAGCTTAGAGCTTTCACTCTCCTTGATCATATTGTATCATCCTCCTCTCTTGATCCTTGAAAACTTCCTCCACACCAAACTCGAAACAACTCATTAGAGGGTTAGTGTACAATAAAAATTAACATGTTCAGAGGTGACACAATCATTCTTAACACTTCTGGACATTGCATAAAGCTACTGGACATTAATGGAACAAAGAAATTCATCCATCATAGCAAAAGAGGCAATGCGAAATAAAAGGCAGAATCTGTCAAAACAGAACAGATCCGTAAAGATGGATTTTATTGAGGCACCAGACTTGCTCAAATGAAAATGCCCAAATTGAATGAAAGTTGCGTACATATCCGAGGATCACGCACGTAAATTGGCATATTTTTCTGAGCTACCTACAGAGGGCAGGTCGAAATTCGTGACAGCAAAGAAATCACATTGCTTGCGAGTAATCCAAATCTAGTATGAACCTTACTATCAAAGACTTTACTTGGCACAACAAAGCACAAAACTAAGATAAGGAGAGGTTGCTACAGTACTAAAAAACTTCCAAGACTCAAATATAAAACAAAAATACTGTAGTAAAAACATGGGTTGTCTCCCATAAGCGCTTTTCTTTAACGCCTTTCGCCTAGGCGCAGAAAGTGTGTATCAAGTGTTATCGAGAGATGATGCATCTTCAGCGGGGTTTGGAGTTTTCTCAACCATGCATAGTATATTGGATACATAAGTTTCAGCGGCTCCCTTTTCATTAGTCTTGGGCTTGCTACTCTCATCAAACAAATTTTCGAGAACAAGCCAAGCATAGTTATTTTCTAGCGCTTCATTCATCGCTAGGAGCTTACATGGTATTGGTGCTTTGATCTCCCCACCATCATTAATATTATTAGTGTACCTTACTCTCTACATGTTCATCTTTTCAAGGATACTGACAAAATTGGTATAAGAACCAAGCATCTTATATTTAATAAAGACCTTTCTAGCCTCTCTTGCTATACCACCAAATTCTCTAAGAAGGGTTTCTAAAACAAAATCTTTCTTTTCCCCTTCTTCCATATCACCGAGTGTAAGAAACATGTGTTGGATTATAGGATTGAGATTAACAAATTTAGTTTCCAACATGCGAACTAAAGCAGCAGCAGCAATTTCATAAGTAGGAGCAAGTTCTACCAAGTGTCTATCTTCAAAATCTTCAACGGTACTAACATGATTGAAAAATTCTTCTACTCCCTCCGACTCATATTAATTGACTCCAATATGGATGTATCTAGAACTAAAATCTGTCTAGATACATCCATATTAGAGTTAATTAATATGAACCGCAGGGAGTATATTATTTCTCCCAATTATAGACCCACGTCCTACCGGTATGTCTTTTACGGTAAAATTAAAAGGAAACATGTTGAAATAAGTAAAGCAAATATAAGTAACTAATTTTTTGTGTTTTTGATATAGTGTGCAAGACAGTAAATAAAGTAAAGCTAGCAACTAATTTTTTTGTGTTTTGATATAATGCAGCAAACAAAGTAATAAACAAAATAAAGCAAGACAAAAACAAAGTAAAGAGATTGGATTGTGGAGACTCCCCTTGCAGCGTGTCTTGATCTCCCCGACAACGGCGCCAGAAAAAGAGCTTGATACGCGTACAGCACGCGTCCGTTGGGAACCCCAAGAGGAAGGTGTGATGCGTACAACGGCAAGTTTTCCCTCAGAAAGAAACCAAGGTTTATCGAACCAGGAGGAGCCAAGAAGCACGTTGAAGGTTGATGGCGGCGAGATGTAGTGCGGCGCAACACCAGGGATTCCGGCGCCAACGTGGAACCCGCACAACACAACCAAAGTACTTTGCCCCAACGAAACAGTGAGGTTGTCAATCTCACCGGCTTGCTGTAACAAAGGATTAGATGTATAGTGTGGATGATGATTGTTTGCAGAAAAC
Source organism: Lolium rigidum (assembly GCF_022539505.1). Taxonomy (NCBI): domain Eukaryota; kingdom Viridiplantae; phylum Streptophyta; class Magnoliopsida; order Poales; family Poaceae; genus Lolium; species Lolium rigidum. The sequence continues at coordinate 353,273,077 of NC_061513.1, read as the reverse complement.
AGTAAAACAAGTATTGCAGTAGATTGTATTCGATATAAAAGAATGGACCGGAGTCCACAGTTCACTAGAGGTGTCTCTCCCATAAGATAGCATGTTGGGTGAACAAATTACAGTCGGGCAATTGACAAATAGAGAGGGCATAACAATGCACATACATGACATGATGAATATTGTGAGATTTAATTGGGCATTACGACAAAGTACATAGACCGCTATCCAGCATGCATCTATGCCTAAAAAGTCCACCTTCAAGTTATCATCCGAACCCCTTCCAGTATTAAGTTGCAAAACAACAGACAATTGCATTAAGTATGGTGCGTAATGTAATCAATAACTACATCTTCGGACATAGCATCAATGTTTTATCCCTAGTGGCAACAGGACATCCACAACCTTAGAACTTTCTGTCACTTGTCCTGCATTTAATAGAGGCATGAACCCACTATCGAGCATAAATACTCCCTCTTGGAGTTAAGAGTAAAAACTTGGCCGAGCCTCTACTAATAACGGAGAGCATGCAAGATCATAAACAACACATAGGTAATAGATTGATAATCAACATAACATAGTATTCTCTATCCATCGGATCCCGACAAACACAACATATAGAATTACGTGATAGATGATCTTGATCATGTTAGGAAGCTCACAAGATCCGACAATGAAGCACATGAGGAGAAGACAACCATCTAGCTACTGCTATGGACCCATAGTCCGGGGGTGAACTACTCACTCATCACTCCGGAGGCGACCATGGCGGTGAAGAGTCCTCCGGGAGATGAATCCCCTCTCCGGCAGGGTGCCGGAGGTGATCTCCGTAATCCCCCGAGATGGGATTGGCGGCGGCGGCGTCTCAGTAAGGTTTTCCGTATCGTGGCTCTCGGTACTGGGGGTTTCGCGACGAAGACCTTAAGTAGGCGGAAGGGCGGAGTCGGAGGGGTCACGGGGGCCCCATGATACGTCTCCGACGTATCGATAATTTCTTATGTTCTATGCCATATTATTGATGATACCTACATGTTTTATGCACACTTTATGTCATATTCGTGCATTTTCTGGAACTAACCTATTAACAAGATGCCGAAGTGCCGATTCTGTCATTTTTGCTGTTTTTGGTTTCAGAAATCCTAGTAAGGAAATATTCTCGGAATTGGACGAAATTAAAGCCCGGGGGCCTATTTTTCCACGAAGCTTCCGGAAGTCCGAAGACGAGACGAAGAGGGCCACGGGGTGGCCAAACCCTAGGGCGGCGCGGCCCCACCCCTGGCCGCGCCGGCCTATGGTGTGGGCCCCCGTGCCGCCTCTTGACTTGCCCTTCCGCCTACTTAAAGCCTCCGTGACGAAACCCCCGGCACCGAGAGCCACAATACGGAAAACCTTCCGTAGACGCCGTCGCCGCCGATCCCATCTCGGGGGATCCAGAGATCGCCTCCGGCACCCCGCCGGAGAGGGGAATCATCTCCCGGAGGACTCTACACCGCCATGGTCGCCTCCGGAGTGATGAGTGAGTAGTCTACCCCTGGACTATGGGTCCATAGCAGTAGCTAGATGGTTGTCTTCTCCCCATTGTGCTATCATTGTTGGATCTTGTGAGCTGCCTAACATGATCAAGATCATCTATCTGTAATTCTATATGTTGTGTTTGTCGGGATCCGATGGATAGAGAATACTATGTCATGTTAATTATCAAGTTATTGTACATGTGTTGTTTATGATCTTGCATGCTCTCCGTTTCTAGTAGAGGCTCGGCCAAGTTTTTACTTTTAACTCCAAGAGGGAGTACTTATGCTCGATAGTGGGTTCATGCCTGCATTGACACCTGGGACAGTGACAGAAAGTTCTAAGGTTGTGTTGTGCTGTTGCCACTAGGGATAAAACATTGGCGCTATGTCCGAGGATGTAGTTGTTGATTACATTACGTACCATACTTAATGCAATTGTCTGTTGTTAGCAACTTAATACTGGAGGGGGTTCGGACGATAACCTGAAGGTGGACTTTTTAGGCATAGATGCAGTTGGATGGCGGTCTATGTACTTTGTCGTAATGCCCAATTAAATCTCACTATACTTATCATGTCATGTATGTGCATTGTTATGCCCTCTCTATTTGTCAATTGCCCGACCGTAATTTGTTCACCCAACATGCTTTTATCTTATGGGAGAGACACCTCTAGTGAACTCGTGGACCCCGGTCCATTCTTTAAATACTGAAATACAAATCTGCTGCAATACTAGTTTTACTATTTTCTCTGCAAACAATCATCTTCCACACAATACGGTTAATCCTTTGTTACAGACAAGCCGGTGAGATTGACAACCTCACCTGTTTCGTTGGGGCAAAGTACTTTGGTTGTGTTGTGCAGGTTCCACGTTGGCGCCGGAATCTCCGGTGTTGCGCCGCACTACATCCCGCCGCCATCAACCTTCAACGTGCTTCTTGGCTCCTCCTGGTTCGATAAACCTTGGTTTCTTTCTCGAGGGAAAACTTGCTCGCTGTGCGCATCATACCTTCCTCTTGGGGTTGCCCAACGAACGTGTGAAATACACGCCATCAAGCATATTTTCTCGGCGCCGTTGCCGGGAGATCAAGACACGCTGCAAGGGGAGTCTCCACTTCTCAATCTCTTTACTTTGTTTTTGTCTTGCTTTATTTTATTTACTACTTTGTTTGCTGCATTATATCAAAACACAAAAAAATTAGTTGCTAGCTTTACTTTATTTACTTGTCTTGTTTGCTATATCGAAAACACAAAAAAATTAGTTTACTTGCATTTACTTTATCTAGTTTGCTTTATTTACTACTTGCTAAAATGGCTACCCCTGAAAATACTAAGTTGTGTGACTTCACTAGCACAAATAATAATGATTTCTTATGCACACCTATTGCTCCACCTGCTACTACAGCAGAATTCTTTGAAATTAAACCTCGCTTTACTTAATCTTGTCATGAGAGAGCAATTTTCCGGTGTTAGTTCCGATGATGCTGCTGCCCATCTCAATAATTTTGTTGAACTATGTGAAATGCAAAAATATAAAGATGTAGATGGTGACATTATAAAATTAAAATTGTTTCCTTTCTCATTAAGAGGAAGAGCTAAAGATTGGTTGCTATCTCCGCCTAAGAATAGTATTGATTCATGGACTAAATGCAAGGATGCTTTTATTGGTAGATATTATCCCCTGCTAAAATTATATCTTTGAGGAGTAGCATAATGAATTTCAAACAATTAGATACTTAACATGTTGCTCAAGCTTGGGAAAGAATGAAATCTCTCGGTTAAAAATTGCCCAACCCATGGATCGACTACTTGGATGATCATCCAAACCTTCTATGCAAGACTAAATTTTTCTTCACGGAATTTATTGGATTCAGCTGCTGGAGGTACCTTTATGTCCATCACTCTTGGTGAAGCAACAAAGCTCCTTGATAATATGATGATCAACTACTCTGAATGGCACACGGAAAGAGCTCCGCAAGGTAAGAAGGTAAATTCTGTCGAAGAATCCTCTTCCTTGAATGATAAGGTTGATGCTATTATGTCTATGATTGTGAATGATAGGACTAATATTGATCCTAATAATGTTCCGTTAGCTTCATTGGTTGCCCAAGAAGAACATGTTGATGTAAACTTCATTAAAAATAATAATTTCAACAACAATGCTTATCGGAACAATTCTAGTAATAACTATAGGCCATATCCTTATAATAATGGTAACGGTTATGCTAATTCTTATGGGAATTCTTACAACAATAATAGGAATACACCCCCTGGACTTGAGGCCATGCTTAAAGAATTTATTAGTACACAAACTGCCTTTAACAAATGCATTGAGGAAAAGCTCAATAAAATTGATATTCTTGTTTCTAGAGTTGATAGTCTTGCCTCCGATGTTGATCTTTTGAAATCGAAAGTTATGCCTAATAGGGATATTGAAAATAAAATTGTTACTACAGCAAATGCCATCCAAGTTAGAATTAATGAGAATATAAGATTAATGGCTGAACTGCAGTGCTAGGTGGGATAGAGAAGAAAATGAAAAACTAGCTAAAAAAGAAAATGTAGCTAAAGTTTTGACTATTACCACCACTAGCAATGCTAATGATTCATATGTTGCTGCACCTCCTACTATCAATGGTAAAATAATTGGTGTTAGCAATGCTTCTACTCCTAGTGCAAAGCGCGCAAAATTACCTGAAACTGCTAAAACTGCTGAAACTGCTTGTGATAAAACTGCTGAAATTTTTTCCAACCTTAGGGATGATAACCCCATTGCTTTAGATTGTAATGATTTAGATTTTGATGATTGCCACATCTCTGAAGTTATAAAGTTCTTGCAAAAACTTGCTAAGAGTCCCAATGCTAGCGCTATAAATTTGGCTTTCACAAAACATATTACAAATGCTCTCATAAAAGCTAGAGAAGAGAAACTAAAACTTGAAACTTCTATTCCTAGAAAGCTAGAGGATGGTTGGGAGCCCATCATTAAAATGAGAATCAAAGATTTTGATTGTAATGCTTTATGTGATCTTGGTGCAAGTATTTCGTTATGCCTAAAAAAGTCTATGATATGCTTGACTTGCCACCATTGAAGAATTGTTATTTGGATGTTAATCTCGCTGATAATGCTAAAAAGAAACCTTTGGGTAAAGTTGATAATGTTCATATTATGGTTAACAATAACCTTGTCCCCGTTGATTTTGTTGTCTTGGATATTGAATGCAATGCATCTTGTCCCATTATATTGGGAAGACCTTTTCTTCGAACCGTTGGTGCTACTATTGATATGAAGGAAGGTAATATTAAATATCAATTTCCTCTCAAGAAAGGTATGGAACACTTCCCTAGAAAGAGAATGAAGGTACCTTATGATTCTATTATTAGAACAAATTATGATGTTGATGCTTCATCTCTTGATGTTACTTGAGTTACACTTTTTGCGCCTAGCTGAAAGGCGTTAAAGAAAAGCGCTTATGGGAGACAACCCATGTTTTTACCTACAGTACTTTGTTTTTATTTTGTGTCTTGGAAGTTGTTTACTACTGTAGCAACCTCTCCTTATCTTAGTTTTATGTTTTGTTGTGCCAAGTAAAGTCTTTGATAGAAAAGTAAGTACTAGATTTGGATTACTGCGCAGAAACAGATTTCTTTGCTGTCACGAATCTGGGTCTAATTCTCTGTAGGTAACTCAGAAAATTATGCCAATTTACGTGAGTGATCCTCAGATATGTACGCAACTTTCATTCAATTTGAGCATTTTCGTTTGAGCAAGTCTGGTGGCCTAATAAAATCCATCTTTACGGACTGTTCTGTTTTGACAGATTCTGTCTTTTATTTCGCATTGCCTCTTTTGCTATGTTGGATGAATTTCTTTGATCCATTAATGTCCAGTAGCTTTATGCAATGTCCAGAAGTGTTAAGAATGATTGTGTCACCTCTGAACATGTGAATTTTTATTATGCACTAACCCTCTAATGAGTTGTTTCGAGTTTGGTGTGGAGGAAGTTTTCAAGGATCAAGAGAGGAGTATGATGCAATATGATCAAGGAGAGTGAAAGCTCTAAGCTTGGGGATGCCCCGGTGGTTCACCCCTGCATATTATAAGAAGACTCAAGCGTCTAAGCTTGGGGATGCCCAAGGCATCTCCTTCTTCATCAACAACATTATCAGGTTCCTCCCCTGAAACTATATTTTTATTCGGCCACATCTTATGTACTTTGCTTGGAGCGTCGGTTTGTTTTTGTTTTTTGTTTTGTTTGAATAAAATGGATCCTAGCATTCACTTTATGGGAGAGAGACACGCTCCGCTGTTGCATATGGACAAATATGTCCTTAGGTTCTACTCATAGTATTCATGGCGAAGTTTCTTCTTCGTTAAATTGTTATATGGTTGGAATTGGAAAATGCTACATGTAGTAACTCTAAAATGTCTTGGATAATTTGATACTTGGCAATTGTTGTGCTCATGTTTAAGCTTTTGCATCATATACTTTGCACCCATTAATGAAGAAATACTTAGAGCTTGCTAATTTGGTTTGCATATTTGGTTTCTCTAGAGTCTAGATAACATCTAGTATTGAGTTTTGAACAACAAGGAAGACGGTATGGAGTCTTATAATGTTTACCATATGTCTTTTATGTGAGTTTTGCTGTACCGTTCATCCTTGTGTTTGTTTCAAATAACCTTGCTAGCCTAAACCTTGTATCGAGAGGGAATACTTCTCATGCATCCAAAATCCTTGAGCCAACCACTATGCCATTTGTGTCCACCATACCTACCTACTACATGGTATTTATCCGCCATTCCAAAGTAAATTGCTTGAGTGCTACCTTTAAAATTCCATCATTCACCTTTGCAATATATAGCTCATGGGACAAATAGCTTAAAAACTATTGTGGTATTGAATATGTACTTATGCACTTTATCTCTTATTAAGTTGCTTGTTGAGCGATAACCATGTTTCGGGGACGCCATCAACTATTCTTTGTTGGATATCATGTGAGTTGCTATGCATGTCCGTCTTGTCTCGAAGCAAGAGAGATCTACCACCTTCATGGTTGGAGCATGCATGTTGTTAGAGAAGAACTTTGGGCCGCTAACTAAAGCCATGATTCATGGTGGAAGTTTCAGTTTGGACACATATCCTCAATCTCATATGAGAATAATAATTGTTGCCACATGCTTATGCATAAAAGAGGAGTCCATTATCTGTTGTCCATGTTGTCCCGGTATGGATGTCTAAGTTGAGAATAATCAAAAGCGAGAAATCCAAAATGCGAGCTTTCTCCTTAGACCTTTGTACGAGCGGCATGGAGGTACCCCATTGTGACACTTGGTCAAAACATGTGCATTGCAAAGATCCGGTAGTCCAAGTTAATTAGGACAAGGTGCGGGCACTATTAGCATACTATGCATGAGACTTGCAACTTGTAAGATATAACTTTCATAACTCATATGCTTTATTACTACCGTTGACAAAATTGTTTCATGTTTTCAAAATAAAAGCTCTAGCACAAATATAGCAATCGATGCTTTCCTCTTTGAAGGACCATTCTCTTTTCTTTTATGTTGAGTCAGTTCACCTATCTCTCTCCACCTCAAGAAGCAAACACTTATGTGAACCGTGCATTGATTCTTACATACTTGCATATTGTACTTGTTATATTACTCTATGTTGACTATTATCCATGAGATATACATGTTACAAGTTGAAAGCAACCGCTGAAACTTAATCTTCCTTTGTGTTGCTTCAATGCCTTTACTTTGATTTATTGCTTTATGAGTTAACTCTTATGCAAGACTTATTAATACTTGTCTTGAAGTACTATTCATGAAAAGTCTTTGCTATATGATTCACCTGTTTACTCATGTCATCACCATTGTTTTGATCGCTGCATCCACTACATATGTTTACAATAGTATGATCAAGGTTATGATGGCATATCACTTCAGAAATTATCTTTGTTATCGTTTTACTCGCTCGGGACGAGCAGTAACTAAGCTTGGGGATGCTTGATACGTCTCCGACGTATCGATAATTTCTTATGTTCTATGCCATATTATTGATGATACCTACATGTTTTATGCACACTTTATGTCATATTCGTGCATTTTCCGGAACTAACCTATTAACAAGATGCCGAAGTGCCGATTCGTTGTTTTCTCGCTGTTTTTGGTTTCGAAATCCTAGTAAGGAAATATTCTCGGAATTGGACGAAATTAAAGCCCAGGGGCCTATTTTTCCACGAAGCTTCCGAAGTCCGAAGACGAGACGAAGAGGGGCCACGGGGTGGCCAAACCCTAGGTGGCGCGGCCCCACCCCCGGCCGCGCCGGCCTATGGTGTGGGCCCCCCGTGCCGCCTCTTGACTTGCCCTTCCGCCTACTTAAAGCCTCCGTGACGAAACCCCCGCACCGAGAGCCACGATACGGAAAACCTTCCGAGACGCCGTCGCCGCCGATCCCATCTCGGGGGATCCAGAGATCGCCTCCGGCACCCTGCCGGAGAGGGGAATCATCTCCCGGAGGACTCTACACCGCCATGGTCGCCTCCGGAGTGATGAGTGAGTAGTCTACCCCTGGACTATGGGTCCATAGCAGTAGCTAGATGGTTGTCTTCTCCCCATTGTGCTATCATTGTTGGATCTTGTGAGCTGCCTAACATGATCAAGATCATCTATCTGTAATTCTATATGTTGTGTTTGTCGGGATCCGATGGATAGAGAATACTATGTCATGTTAATTATCAAGTTATTGTACATGTGTTGTTTATGATCTTGCATGCTCTCCGTTTCTAGTAGAGGCTCTGGCCAAGTTTTTACTTTTAACTCCAAGAGGGAGTACTTATGCTCGATAGTGGGTTCATGCCTGCATTGACACTCGGGACGATGGATGTAAAGTTCTAAGGTTGTGTTGTGTCTGTTGCCACTAGGGATAAAACATTGGCGCTATGTCCGAGGATGTAGTTGTTGATTACATTACGCACCATACTTAATGCAATTGTCTCGTTGTTAGCAACTTAATACCGGAGGGGTTCGGACGATAACCTCGAAGGTGGACTTTTAGGCATAGATGCAGTTGGATGGCGGTCTATGTACTTTGTCGTAATGCCCAATTAAATCTCACTATACTTATCATGTCATGTATGTGCATTGTTATGCCCTCTCTATTTGGCAATTGCCCGACTGTAATTTGTTCACCCAACATGCTTTTATCTTATGGGAGAGACACCTCTAGTGAACTGTGGACCCCGGTCCATTCTTTAAATACTGAAATACAAATCTGCTGCAATACTAGTTTTACTATTTTCTCTGCAAACAATCATCTTCCACACAATACGGTTAATCCTTTGTTACAGCAAGCCGGTGAGATTGACAACCTCACTGTTTCGTTGGGGCAAAGTACTTTGGTTGTGTTGTGCAGGTTCCACGTTGGCGCCGGAATCTCGGTGTTGCGCCGCACTACATCCCGCCGCCATCAACCTTCAACGTGCTTCTTGGCTCCTCCTGGTTCGATAAACCTTGGTTTCTTTCTGAGGGAAAACTTGCTGCTGTGCGCATCATACCTTCCTCTTGGGGTTGCCCAACGAACGTGTGAAATACACGCCATCACCCCACACAGCAGGGCCACGCGGGCCCCTCCTGGGCCGCGCCGCCCTAGTGTGGCGGCGCCCCGTGGCCCCACTTCGTCTTCTCTTCGGTCTTCTGGAAGCTTCGTGGCAAAATAGGCCCCTGGGCGTTGATTTCGTCCAATTCCGAGAATATTTCCTTTGTAGGATTTCTGAAACCAAAAACAGCGAGAAACAGCAAGAATCGGCTCTTCGGCATCTCGTTAATAGGTTAGTGCCGGAAAATGCATAAATACGACATATAATGTGTATAAAACATGTAGATATCATCAATAATGTGGCATGGAACATAAGAAATTATCGATACGTCGGAGACGTATCAGCCTCCAGGTGGAAGGTGCGCCTCCAGCGCAGGGAGGGTTGGGGAGAGCGCCGGCAGCGCGCGGGGGTCTGTATGTAGGGCAAGGTGCACGCGGCCGCGGCGCCGACCAAGGATGGTGCCGTTGACGCTCGACCCCATGGCCCTTCCCACGAAGCTGGCGCCCTCCTCCAAGGTCTTTCCTCCGCTGCGACCAAGATCCGAGCGCCAGCCAGGGACAGCCGCGGGCGCCGGCGAGGTCGGGGACGGGGAGGACGTGGGCGCCGGCAAGCTAGGGGACGGGGAGGACATGGGCGCCGGCGAGCTCGGGGACGGGGAGGACTTGGGCGCCGGCGAGCTCGGGTACGGGGAGGACGTGGGCGCCGGCGAGCTCGGGGACGGGGTGGGCGTGGCTGCCGGCGTGATCGGGGACGGGGGGACGTGGGTGCCAGCGAGCTCGGGAGGTGCGGCAACAAGATGGGGGTGGAACGGAGGGGCTCGGGTCAACGCTAGAAAAAAAGGAAGAGAAAAAAATAGAGGAAGAAAAAAAAATAGGGGAAAGCTGTGGGGCTGACGGTTGGGCTCCACGTCCAGCTCATCTTCTCCTCCATCTGTATCGCCAACTCAGCACTGACAGATGGGGCTCACCGTCAGGATTGCTGTTAAAATGTGCTTACACAAGAATTAGCTCGATTTGTAACGCTACGGTTCAGAAGTTGTAGTTTTTAGCAAAAAAATCCAAGAATGGTACTGATCCGTTACCACTGCCCCAATTGTGGTAGATTTGTGTAATTTACTCGCCTCATTCAGATCAGTGGGGTTGCCTCCTGTTCTACTCCCTCACTACAGGAATGGACGTATACGCCGATGGCTAGCTCCCTTCAGCGTAGCCACGCTTGGTCCTCGGCGTAGGCTACGCCGACGGCAGCCCTCGTCGTATGGCGTTAGCGTTTAGGTCCCTCGGCATAGATAATATTGTTGTCGGTATACAAATTTTACAAATTCAAATTTTCTTTTTTTCAATAAAAAATTGAAAAAAATACTTTTTTTATATGCCCTCGGCATGGAGATTTAAAAAAATTCAAATTTTAATTTTTTTACACCGTTTTTTCTTTTTTTTACTTGTTTATCTTTCACCCATACACTTTTAACTCTAAGTACACCTAATCTTAGGTCAAATTACAATCATGGTTAAACTTCCCAGTCGGTCACCCATTCTCACACTACTCCAACCTCAGCACTCTTAACTTCTTGGTTCCATTCGGATGAGCTTTCCTTAAAGAATTGACAACTTGCTGATAATAACAGCCTATCAACCCTATTAACCCTTGGACCGTGATGTCACAACTCATTATTTTTGAATTCCAAACAATTACTTAAGTAAACAATAATGGATATATAAGTAACAATGATTAATAATATTGAATTCAAATAACAATAAAATGATTTTATTTTTTGTTTTTTCTATTTAATATGGAACAATTAATATCTTTAAATCGAAAAATCGAAATTCCACAAATAATATGTCTAAATCGATTAGAAAAATGAGAGGAATCTAAATATAACATCCATATCATCATTTGAACCTAAAAATTAGAGGAATCCAAATATGACGTCCAGTTTACCATCTGGCCAAAACGGCCCCCTCGGGAGATACGAAATGGCCGTACCAAGCGTGCTGGTGCACTGTTCGCCAACACGCTAAACGGGAAAAAATTAGCACATAAAGTGATGTGCTATAGACCTAAAAACATTTTTCGCGGAATTTATTGAGCGATGGAAAGTGTACCCCTATTTCAAATCCGGTCAGTTTCCAGCGGATTCGGTGGGACACCGCAGGAAATGGCAGGGATTCCCAGATAGCTAGTGCACACATATGGCATTTGATATGTGGTGCGGAGGCGGTGTCCTACCACTACGCGCAGGTCTCGCGCAATACTAAAATACGCCTCATGTAGCTGCTTCACAAAAAAAAACTCGTTTTGGCACCCCGAAAATGAAAAAACCATCGCCCATGGGTCGGATTGGAAATCCGCTCCCGGGGCCATGCCTTCCTTCCCAGGGACCACGCACGTGCCAAATATGGCCTCGTTCCGACAAATTATGCGGTGTCATAGGCCGTTTCCTACTCATTTGCCCTAAAAGTCATAGAACTCCGGACGTGATAGCTCTGTTTGTGAAGGTTTTCCAAAATAATTGTTGTATCCTAATTCTAATTTTTGGAGCGGTTACTAGGACACATGAAATGATGCCATGTGGCTCCAAGGGATTTTTCTAACTTATTTTAAATTGCCATCCGGCCAAAACGGCTCCACGGAGATGCGGTATGGCCGTACTGGGCGCGCTGGTGCACCCGTTCACCATCGCGCTAAACGGAAAAATTTTAGCACAAAAAGTGATGTGTCGTAGACCTAAAAACATTTTTCGCGGAATTTATTGAGCGACGGAAAGTGTACCCCTAGTTCAAATTCGGTCAGTTTCCAGCGGATTCGGCGGGACACCGCAGGAAGCCGTAGGGATTCCCAGATAGCTAGCGCGCACATATGGTATGTGATATGTGGTGCAGAGGCGGTGTCCAACTACTACGCGGAGGTCTCGCGCAATACAAAAATACGCCCCATGTAGCTGCTTCACAAAAAAACCCGTTTTGGCACCCCGAAAATGAAAAACCATCGCCCATGGATCGGATTGGAAATCCGCTTCCGGGGCCTTGCTTCCCATCCCAGGGACCACGCACGTGCCAAATATGACCTCGTTCCGACAAACTATGCGGTGTCACGGGCAGTTTCCTACTCATTTCCCCTAAAAGCCATAGAACTCCGGACTTGATAGCCTTGTTTGTGATGGGTTTTCCAAAATAACTGCCGTATCCTAATTCCGCCTTTTGGAGTGGTTACTATGACACATAAAATGACGCCATGCGGCTCCGCGGGATTTTCTGACTTCGTTTAAATTGCCATCTGGCCAAAACAGGAACCCGAGGACATATAAGAAAGTGTTTAAATTGTTACTATGTTAACATGGTATTGTACATGATTCAAATATGCATGATTTTGACATAAACGGATAGAGGATGTTTTTCTGAACATTTTGATGCCTTATACGCATTTTTCTGACATCATATGAATTAGTTATGATTTTTACAAAATTAAACAAATTTGAAAAATAGTCTACGCCGAGGGTGGCCGTCGGCGTAGTCCTGTCTACGCCTAGGGCCAAATATATGCCGAGGGCTGCCCTCGGCGTAGACTTCGCTACGCCGACGGCAACGATACACCGAGGGTGAGACGGCTGGCTGTCCGTGCCGGGCCATACGCCGACGGCCCCGACATTTGGCCGTCGGCGTACGCCACCGCCGTCGGCGTACATCGCCATTCCTATAGTACCTCCGTTATTAAATAAATATACATTTAGCCTCAATTTTATCCATGAAAAAGTGTATCTTTATGTTTCCAATGCAGTTTAAAATAGCAATAATTATTTCTCTCTCATCGCATGGAAATCAAATCCGATAATATTCAGCACACGTTATCTTTAATTTTCTACGTGCACTTAGTTTATTGAAGGTAAAAGAATTAAAGAGAAGAGAGATGTTAATTAACATCTTCCCAATGCAATTGTCTCTTCACTTGATAATCTCTCTTGAAAAACTCACATGTCCACTTATTTATGAACGGAAGGAGTACGCATGCATGGTCCCCAACTGAACACTAGGCAGGTCGTGGGAAAATTATACCAAGATGCAGCCCCACACTCTTCCCAAGGCCTTCTTTGGCAGTAGAGTGTTGTGAGAATTAGTAGAGATACTAATCTAGAGTACTGGGTGAAACATCTGTTGTCATCCAATTCCAATAAAACTCCATCACTAACCCACTAGGTAAGAGTAGAGTGTTGAAAATTGAAAAAAATACACTATAATTTAGGGAAAACTCGGGATAAGCGGAAATTAAACTCGCTAATACTTTAGCAACAAACATGTATTTAAAATAAGTGAAAATTTGAATTTTGGCGGGGATTATCCACACTATTTCCCACTAAAACTCTAGTGCCAAAACAAGGCCTAATCATTTCATGCAATGTTCAATCAGTCTTTCTACAGTGAAATCTGGACATGACAGCGTGTGTGAAGCAACACAATCAAGTACGTGATGTTTCAGGCTCAACGGATTTGCTCGCGAATCACGTTTTTATTTTGACAAATTGGACCTGGGCAAACCTAATGTCTCTTCTATCTTGAAATATAACACGTGAGCTCGGCGCTAACGAGAATGGAATCGAAATTTTGAAGGTCGGCATGAAGAGCATGGCCTCATGGTTCGAGGCCGACCTAGCTTTGGTGACAGAAATCGTTGGCGCCAACCTCCGTAACTTCGGCTTTATCCTCGTTGACGCCAAAGCTTACGTCAGATTTTAAAATCGTTTCGCCGTGATCAGATGAGTTTAGGGCATCTCCAGCGCGACGCAAACGGTCGCTCAGCGACCGTTTTCGTCCGCCGTGATCGGAAATGCGTCTGGAACCACCTCCAGCGGGCGACGCAAAGTGACCGGACCGTCCGCGTAGATGCAAACCTGGCCCAAATATGCGTCTGGGATGCGTCTCTTGCGGACGCTCGGCGGACGCGGAAAGTGTCCGCTCGAGTCTGGCGAACGTTTCTCCAGGCCCGCCTGGCAGTGACGCAGCGTCGATGCGTCTTCTCCGCCAGTACGGGCAGCGAGGCGTCGCTTCGGCAGTCTGCGGCCGCGTAAATGGCGATGCCTCGCGTGGCGCGCGGCCGTCGTCTACCTCTGCGCACGTAGTAATGGCGATGCTACGCGTGGCGCGGCCGTTTCCCTGCCTCCGACCTATATATACAGGGGCGCGAGCATCTCATCTCCTAAACCCTAGCCGCCGCTGCCGTAGCGCCGCTTCCTCTCAGTCTCCAGCAGATCCACCATGAGCAGCGCCGGACGCGGCCAGGCTGCCGCGCCTCCACCTCCACCTTCACCTCCCACTCCACCTCCTCCGGCCTCGAGCTCCTCCGAGGAGTTCGACTCCGAAGACGACACCGACCTCCTCCACCCGGTCAAGGACGCCGCGGCCCTAGCACTCGCGGCGCGAGGAAGCGAGAGGAGGAGCCGGCGGGCCACGCGGCGGCGTTGGACGCCGAGCCGGAACGGCCGCGAGATGGCGGCCGCCGCTGCAGCAGGGACTCCGACTCGGAGATATCTTGGTCCTCCGATGACCCTGATGCGCCGACGTCTGAGGAGAAGGCGACGGAGCAGAGGGCCATCGTCGAGTCTTTCGAGACGCTCAAGGACGACGCCGCCAACGCGAGGCTGGAGCAGTGCCTGCAAGAGGACGCGGCGGCGCACCGAGCCACAGCGGCTGCGCGGGAGGCGGCGGAGAAGCAGGCGACGGAGCGACGCAACGACGGTGCCGGCCCGTCAGGATGCAAGTAGTCTAGACCTATAGATCTACTTGTATAGTTTTTATGCATTTTTATGTACTACTTTGAATGTTTTTAACTATGTTGCAATTCAAAAATAGATCGTCCCGGTGGGAGCACATCCAGATGCAAACGGACGAGCGGACAAAATATGTCCGCGGGACGACGCAAATAGATGCTCGCGACCATTTTTGGGCGTCCGAAATGCGTCGTGCCGCTGGAGATGCCCTTAGTGGATCATTGTCTTAAAAAACAGACGAATTAGACGGCGCATAGGATTCCAGAACTGTGGTGGCCAGCCGGTCAGCCAGGAGCCATGACGCGGTGGCTGCACGTGAGTAGCGTGCAAAGAGGGACGTACTATTTCTGGATGATCATCTGATCTGATGTACGAGTATGAATGTCCTGTCAGGGTACGTGCGTGCATGCAGAACCTGTCGAAGCAGTCCTCGTGTGCCTGTCAGCTAGCTTTTCCTCTGCGGGTGCTTGTCAGCTAGGTACATCGAAATGCATATAATCGTACGGGCTCGATCGGCCTTGGCACCAGAACGTGGCCTGTTTGCCAGAACATATTGGTGATACCATCCACTGAATGATATCATGGTATCAGTTGAGAATCAATTTGAGGTTGGGTGGTTATGAGGATGATTGCACCCCCAGTTTACCAGAGTTTAAATTCTAGATTTAACATCGGTGTGTCTCATAAAGGCGGAATATTCATTTGGTGGAAGACGATGTTTCCGTCGACAGCGAGGCGCCTATGGTGACTTCGTCAATTTGAAGATTCAATTCGTCAGCTCAGTCTTCCGGAGGTGCTCATCCGGGTAGGATGTGTCTATGTGCGTTCATAGGGGTGAGTGTATGCGCGTGTATGTGAGCGTCTGTGTTTATACAGTGTTTCTCAAAATAAATCATGGTATCAGTTTTCAAAATCAAATTTTCAAGTTTCTAAAGAATCCTAAAATAATTATGAGCCATGTTGTACTTGTCATTTTTGTTTTTCTGTTTGTGTTTCGAATTTGCTTCTGAAAATTTTAGGAGTTGTAAACACACATGTGAATACACACATAACTTTTTCAACATTTTTTTAAAATTTGAAATTTAAAATTTTAACAAATGATATCATGGTATCATTTAAGGGTTGGTATCACTAGATATTTTCCCGCCTATTTGCACCATTACAAGCAGCCGGAGCCAAGATCGATCTACAGGATGTATCGGAGTGACAACACTGAAAGATTGTTGCACTAGCCAATTGAACCAAAAGTCCGAACTGATGGAAAGAGACTAGGCAGTGTATTTATATTCAACACTCCCCTTCACGTCTAGGCTGTTTTAGTCCTTAGCGTGGGTTCGGTGCGGGCCGCAGAATTTTTTCTTTTTGTTTTTTAAAACTGCGTGAGCAGGGTCTTGAACTTGAGACCTCTTGGCTCTGATACCATGAAAGATTGCTGCACTAGCCAATTGAACCAAAAGTCCGAACTGATGGAAAGAGACTAGGCAGTGTATTTATATTCAACAAACACGACAACAGGAACCTCTAACGTGAAGGAGGAAAGTCACGTAAGCTACATTACTATAACTTCCTTTCTTCTTCTTTTTTTGCGATAAAGGCTGAAAAGGTTACGACGAGCAACTTACGAGATAGACCCAAGACATACAGAAGAAAAGCAAGACAACCCTCCTGGATCCCATCGACAACAACGAGCACAGAATGCGCCGCCGGCGCGCCGCCGCCACTTCGTCGCACAAGCCTTGGACTGGACGAAGCCCCTCCGCGGACGGGAAGTCGACGATGCTCGACTCCTGAGAGCCTCCACCCTGCACCGCTGACACCGACGACCCGCATCACCTCAACATCACCTTCAGGAAGAACACCATTCGGAGCCGCCACCCCACGGACTCCGGCGAGGGGAAGGCGGAGCTCGCGCCTCCGAAGAGCCACAAGGCCGCCAGGGACAGCAGATCGACGGTGGAGCCCCGCTGGAGCGCCATCGACCGAGGAAGGGGTCGCTGCCCCAAAAAACCGCACCAACGCCACCACCACCTCCATAGCGCTGCCGGCCGGAAACCCACGCACCCCTACACTATAACACGCCGGATCCGGGGATTCCCCGTCCTCCCGCCGTCGGAGCGGCCGCCGGAGGACGGCAAATCCGCCGAATCGGCGGCGGCAAGGTGGAGCGCACAGGAGTGCCCAGAAATCGCCTTTCGTTACTGTGGATGGGGAAAGGCAACGCTGTAGGTAAAGATCTTGTTATAACTTCCTTTCTTCACATCCATATAATTAAGGGGAATTGGATCCAAATTAACTTTCACGGTATAAATAGTTAATATCCATTTAGAATAATTTCTTATAATCAAAATTGTGATCAACTATTTTTCAGTTTAGAAAAGCTATATAAACAATAACTACCTATAGTAACAGTATAAGACATACGGAGTACAAAGTTTGCTACAGTGCCCTGATTTTACTTCTTCATTTTGCAATTGCTAAATATTGTAGCTCCATGACTTTCTCTTTAAGAGCATCTGTACTGGCGGCCCTAATAGTGATCCCATAGCTATTTGAGAGCAGGCTTGTTCTTTTGGCTCACACTAGCACATCTAAAAATAGTTGGCGTGTTTATGAGCCCAATATAATTGTCAGCAAACCCGTGCCGGTCCCAACCCACACGGCGCCGAACGGGCATGCTAGCATCTCATGGTTGAAGGCATGCTGTTGACTAGGGTTCGGACGGCCGTCTCATGGAACTTAGGGCATGAGCAATGGTGGCATATGGTTGTCACTGCCTCAGCACTTCCACCTAGGTTCGGTTGGCTGAAACTACAACCTAGACTAGAATCTACCCAATGCTAAAAGCTGAAGCCACCACTTAGCAAGACAATCTCTCTTCTCCTTTCCTGCCATTTCCTCCCCGTGGTCCATCACTTTCCTTCTTTTCTCTTCTCTCTCTTTCCTTTCTTCCAACTTTATCTGCCGAAGATGTAGCCTCTCCTGCAAGAGACTAGTTGGTCTGCTGGGCAGCTACTTGCAGGTTCGGACTGACACCCGAGGCTAATTGGCCTGTGAGGCAGTGAGTTGAGGCTATGCATTGGGCATACCCTTACTACGCTCCATAGTCAACTGGAAAGACAACTAGTATGTGGTGGAAATAGCAGGAGGGTTCGGCAGCACGCCGTCATCACGTTTCTCCCGTGCCCGTTAGTCTATGGGCTTCCGCACCAGGTTTCAGAATTATCCACTCGAGTCAGCGTGAGCCCAACATGCTGGTACTTGGGTTCAACCCACGATTAAGTTTTTTTTTTTTTTTTGAGATAAACCCACGATTAAGTGATTCAGGCAAGCTTCCATTCGCGGAGAATGGACGCCGGAGGGAAAGAGGCTCCGCGCAGTACTACTCGGCCCGGTTGTACTAGTTATGGATGTTTTCTTTTTCCCAAGTGCTAAAAAGTGCACGGTGGCCCGTTTGCTCCATCGAGCCCTCTTTTGCTGGCCGTTGGATTTCACCTGACTACCCCCGCGTCGCACGAGTGGTTCCGACAGCGCGTCGAGACACCGCACAACTCGCACCCCTATCCATCTCTCTCATCTCGCATTCCCCATTCCCCCATTCGTAACTCAGGTCAGAACCTGGCCATGTGGAATCCCCCTCGTCCTCGTCCTCGTCCCTACTCTCATCGCCTTGCCCAGTTGCCCACCACCTCCGCAGGATCCGAGCTCGCCACGTCCCGACCCACTGACTGACCCCTTCTAAGCCACGCGTGTGCCTAGATCGGGAGATCTTGATTCTGGCCCTGCGCCCATGTTGATCGCGCGCGTGATAGTGGAGAATTCGGGCAGGAGGTGGAGGCTCCACCTCCGGCCAGTGGCGGACCGCGGCCGCCTTCCTCGCGGCCAACAAGACCCCGCTCGCCGCCGTGTAGGTCCCCGGCTTCGCGCTGGTCTTCCTGGCAGAGCGCGTCCATGTTCGTCGGGGCCGGGGATGGGATCCTCAGCCTCCCCGCGCGCTGCCGTCGTCGCGCCCGGCTCTGCGCCCGCGCCCGAATGCCTACAACCTGAAGGACCTCAACATGCTGTCCGGACGGTGATTCGTGGGGCCGTCCAACCTGACAAGCCGCATGACATTTCTCGTTGCGGAGGGCGCTGAAATCCTCGGTATCACAGTGAGATGATATGTCTTTCCTTCCTTCTTGCTGTTGCTGTAGTCGTAAAACTGGAGTAATGTGGTTGCCTTTTTAATGCTTGAGCTCAACAGTGGCCTGGGTCTTTGGTTGGATAATGCATAGTTGAATAAAATTGGATTTACTAGTTGGCTTGATGGACAGAGAGATCAACGGTGACAGCAGATTAAGTTGCTTTTGCAACATAGCTGAGTTGCTATTACATGCCAGTTTAATCCAACATCATGGCTACTACTCAAGCTACCATCAGATTGGGTTGTACATGTTAGTTCCAATTACCACCTGGCATCTGATAGTCAAGCATACTGCATACTAGTACTATTACAATAGTGTTACTACCTGATGTTTCTACAGTAGCACAGTATCTGTCAATGACTTGTATTGCTTTGCATTTACATAGTCAAGTTGCTTTTGTACCGTTTAATTAAGCGTACTCTTTTACATGTACCAAGTTGCTTCTGTCATTATAGTTAATTTGTGTGTACAACTGAATTAAGTTGATTACATAGAGTATCCAAGTTGGGTAGTGCCTTCCTAATTTTACATAGACCAACTTATTTGGGAATTTTTGGTTTTGTACCTTCCTTTTTCCCATTTTTAAGTTGGTCTGGTTTCACATCCTTTTTTTCTCAATTAAGTTGACTTGCCAATGCAGGGAGATGGCTAAGTCGTGTTCTAAGTTGCGCCTACTAGTACCCAATGAAGCAATAGGTGGCATCATGTACATGGTGAACATAATTTTCATCGGGTATATCATATGAGAAATAATGAGGTTGGGGAAGAATGCTAATGGTGATAGCAACTGAGGTGTCCGTTCATATAAGCATGATCTACCATTTCAGGGAGACGGTACTTCCAACATAGTTAGACTATGTTTACCTTTTCCGTTTGGATTTAGTTGATCACAACACGTTAATTAAGTTGTTTTTCCAACATAGTCAGTTGTTTTCTATCTGCGTAATAAGTTGCTTTTGTCCTCATATTTAAGTTACATTTTACAAACATATTAAGTTGCTTGCACCATTTAATCAAGTTGAATGGATACCTGAATCTAAGTTGCATTTTCTATGGTAGTTGTTTTTCGAATATAGTCTTGTTGTTCCTATATGCATACAAAGTTGCTCTTGTCATCCATTTTAAGTTGCTTTTTGCAGCATTTCAATAAGTTTCTATTGTAGTATTTATTTAAGTTTATTCACACATATTAAATGGCCTTTTTTTCTTTCTAAGTTGTTCCTTATTTACTAGTTTTTGTTTTCTAATTTGGGAAGAGGAAAAGGAAGATTCGTTGGTGCTATTTATGTGATTTTTGTTGGCCACGTGTATACTGCAAATGGGAAATGCAGTATATACATGGCCAACTTGTGATATTAATTAGTATCAAGTTTCTTTAGGATCTTAAGGTGCCGGTTTATTGTCTGCTATGTAAGTTGATTATCATGATTTAAATTTAGGTCCAAGCTGCGAAGACATTTTAATTAAGTTGCTTACTTTTTCTTATTAAGATCTATTTTTGTGTGTCTTTCTTTGGCTCCTCCAAGTTGACACTGATACATGGAAGCATGCCTAGCCATTTTTTCATTCAGGTTCAAGCTGCTTAACCATTTTAATTAAGTTACTTACTGTTTCTTGTTAAGTAGATTTTTATATCCATGGACTAGGACGAGGCAACCATCCCGAATGGTATGCTGCGTTGCCTCACTCCATCAGTGTCTGCCGCTACACGGTCCTAGTGTCTGCCTGTTGGAGGCGTAGGTGGCTTCTTGACAGTCGCTAAATCCAGTTTAGGTGGTCCGCATCAGGAGCCAACACACTGGAACCCTTGTTTATCACCTATGTACACCACGTGGTAGTTTTGGCCTTAGAGAGCATGTGCAAATCAATTTTGTTTAGGCATGTTGCAGTTTGTAGAAGCAAAATTCTAGCTATAAGCTATGCCAGCTTTGATTTGGCCTTTTTTTATTTTACAGTATACTTAAGTTACTTTTTGTACCATTTTAGTTGAGTAGATTAGATAGATTAGTTGCATTGTGATTGCATGGAGAGTTGGTTTGCTTTGATTCACTATCCATCCTTCCCAATAAAGTTGTTTATCACCGTAGTTAAGTTGCTTTCAACATAGAATTAAGTTGATTGGCTAGATCAACTTAAGTTGCATGGAGAGTTGTTTTGCTTTGATTTATTGTCCCTTTTCTAAATTAAGTTTTCTTATCACCATAGTTAAGCTGCTTTCATCATAGAACTAGACAAATTAGCCTAAGCTAGACATAAATGATCCAATTCCAACACAGGTAAATTGCTTACACCACAATATTAAGTTGATTAGCCACTTTAGCTTAAGTTGCTTTCCACTATATCCTAAGTTGCTATCCCATTTCATTAAGTTGATCTTCAACTTTATCTTGAGTTTCTTTCGACTTTATCCTAAGTTGGAATCTCGTTTCATTAAGTTGATTTTCCACTTTAGCTTAAGTTGTTTTCTAGTTTATCTTAAGTTTTCTATTCCACTTTAGTTTAAGTTTCTTCCCACTTCTAAGTTGCTTTATCCTTATTTCATTAAGTTGATTAGCCACTTTAATTTAGTTGCTTTCCACTTTACCCTAAGTTTCTTATCCCATTAAATTAAGTTGATTAGCCACTTTATCTTAGTAGAGTTGCAAGTGGTACCCTATTTGTTAGGGTTTGTTTTGTATTTTCGCTATCTGGATATATTTCATAAGTTGCTTATACCCCTAATCAAGCTATTTTAGACACCCTAGTTTCATTGAAGCAGTTATTTATTTCTAATTGAATAATTTTCCCAACTGGTTTGTAGGTGGAATAGACAAAGTTGCATGATGGAAATGATAAGTTGATTTTTATCCCATGTACCAAGTTTTTGTATTGGACACCCTAGTTTAGTTGCAGCTGTTGATTTCTAGTTGCATAAATTTCCCAATTGGGTTGTAGCTTTAACAAGCATAGTTGCAAGATTCCATCTACTAATATAACACTTACCACATTTTGCTTACTTTTAGGTCTACGACAATGCATTTGTGTGTGATGTCGGGAGGAGGACGACAACAAATACGATGAAATAAGAAAATGTGTATAAATGCTAGCGACCACGGTCTACTTCCCCTACCCGAGGAGAAGAAAATGACTATTCTACATAAAATGCGCGATAAGTTTTGTCCCCAATAGAATTCTTTGTTTGGACATATTTTCCAACTCCCTCTGATCCATAATAAGTACTCCCGCCAATAGAATTCTTTATTGGGAGTATAGTTGTTTTAGTTCACATTTGAACTAAAACCAGGACATTTATTGTGTATTGGAGGGAGTACCTTCTTGCATACAGATATACGCTATCTTTTGTCTCACACTCACACCCCATGGACTTGATATGTTGTTGTTTTGTGGCTTAAACATGGTTTCTAAAATCCGCCAAAGTTGATGCACATTATTGTGTTGTTGTCTTCTGGATTCTATATAAGTTGCCGCAGGGTGTTGTTTTGTTGCTCTCTGGGCATGGGGATTCTGAAATCTCCCCCACCTCCTAGGTTGCTACGGTTTTCTGTCGGCGTTAGTCCTGGAATATATGCAAGTTGTTGCAGATTTTTGTTGTGTTGGTTTCTAGGCAGGAATCCTTGACTTACGATAGCCAATAATCATGTTCCTGTTGATGCAGTTTGTGTGCGAGAGAACCGTGTACTCATGGATAGCCAAAGGGCAGAGAAGGTGGACCCGGGGGTAAAGGGGACAAGGTGGACCCGGGGGCACGTGGGTGTGGACTGTGGAGGGAGTTTTTTCCGGTGTGAACTCTGAATTAACCGGTCGGCTTGTTGTGGCTTCTCGGGCAGATAGAACCTTTTCCATATCAAGACCGATGGCTGGAACGGACTAACCAGCCCTTGATTGCTCGCTAGACCTGTCCTCTTCTTTTTTTATTTGTTTCCCTTTTCTTTTTTGCTGTTTTTCCCGGTCCATTTTGTTTATTTTTTTGTTTTATATTTTATATCGATCTATCTTATGTAACATGGTCTATAAAATTATCTCAAAGGTACATGCTAATAGGCCTAAAATTATATTACGGTTATTACTTCTAAGGCGCTAAGCGCCTTTGTGTCAAAGAGGCTTATTACACACAATGTCCTTTTACCTTATGAATTCCTACACACCATCAAGAAACAAAAAGGCAAGCATGCTTTCTATGCCCTCATAATTGACATGGTGAAGGCACACGATAGAGTATTATTAACGTTTGCTTATGAGGCTAAGCTTTGATATCAGTTCGGTTAATTCGACTATGAGGCGCCTCACTTCTGTGAAATATGTTGTCAAAGTGAATGGGGAACTTACATATCCTTCTATTCCCGCCGGATGCATTTGCCAATGCGGCATCACTAGTCCACACTATTTTTATCGTGCATTGAGGGATTATCTTGTTTATTGCAACTAGATTTAGATGTGCGTCTTGGCGCACGATCCCGTGGAGCTCTTGCCAATGTACATTTTATATAACGGCAATAAAAAAATTACTAAAACAATATTTTTTGAGAATTACAAAAGCTCCAGAATTAACAAACTTTGGTCTCTTAGCATTTGTACAAATCGATGATAAAACCCTATTTCAAAATCAGCATATTGAGGAGGTAGTGCCGGCGGTCACTGCCTTGGTCACGACTAGGACGAGGAACCGCCGCTCAGTACGGGAGGCGTTGATCGACAATGCTTGGCTGGCAGACGTGGCCACAAACCTCACAGTCGAAGGAACCGTGCAATGCATACAGCTTTGGGAGGCCATTGAGGAAGTGGATCGCGTGCATTCGGAGCCGGACAAGTTCAGTTGGACGGGAGCAAGCAATGGGCAGTATTCTGCTAGGAGCACCTACAAGATGCTCTGGAAGGGGACACATGAGTTGGCTATGTATAAACCGATATGGAGATCATATGCCCCACTAAAATGCAAGATCTTTGGTTGGCTCGCCCTCAAGCATCGCTTATGGACATCAGATAGAAGGCATCGGCACGGGTTGCAAGATCAAACTTCGACTTGCTTCACGTGCTTGCAAGATGAGGATACGGTGGAGCACATACTTGTGCAATGCCCATATGCGAGGCAGACTTGGTTCGAGTGCTTGATTGCTGCAGGGCTCAACATCATGGAGCCAACAATAGAGAGCAATCTGGAGGATTGGTGGAGTGCCGCGAGGGGTTTGGTGGCTCCGAAGGACAGGCGGGGTTTTGATACGCTCGCTCTCCTTATTGCTTGGTCTTTGTGGAAGCAAAGGAACGCGCATGCATTCAACAACCACAGGCTTCAGGTTACCGCCCATCAGCTGGTGGAGAGGATCAAGGATGAGTTCAAGCTTTGGAGGTTTGCGAGGCAAGGAGGGAGTGAGTTGATGTCGCGAGAGTATGCTTAGGTGCAGTGTGGGGGTGTGTGTGTACCGACACATCTGTTCGCAGATTAGGCTGGTGTTCTTGTATATGACTCTTTGATGTCTTCTATAAAGATTTGGTACGCCATTGGCGTACCCTCGAAAAAAAAGAATCAGATAACATGTGTTTAATTATGTCTTGATTGTAGCTGCTAATATGTACAACACTGGCAGAAATAGTCACATATTACTGAACGGAAATGTAGTACAGATTCAGTTTCTTATTATATTTAGAAATTGAAATCTACATTTGTTGTTGGCAATGAACTTGCAGGAATTCAAGGCTCTTGCAGACAACGGAAATGAATGCAATCAGCATTCAGGAATGTTGGAAATCTACATTTAGGAATCGAAATCTACATTTAGGGATCGAAAACTACATTTGCCTTTCCAAGCTAAACGTACATGTTTTGATTGGATTTTGAGCCCTAGAGAAGTAGAACAAGTATATAGACATCCATATACTATTTCTTTTTTATATAGACTGCTAATTTGTGTAAGCTGCATCAATTAATAACTGACCAATTAAATCAGTTAATCGTCTGAGTTCCAATTATTTACTACACTCAAGCCCAGTTAACGATTACGATTTTCTTACCATTGCTAGTGGCACACAAAAAAATCCATGCTACTCACGTATATTGTGTTGTAACTGTTTAAATCAACTGTTGGAGTTACAAGCGCCATGTCACAGCTCACCGGAGCTTCGTGCTCGAATCTCCTACAGTGATACACAGTTCTTACCCACGCACATCTTATTTTGATTTATCATTGAATTATGGTACATCCGCACAACAAGTCAACAATCCTTTGATATTTCCAAACTCAAACGAAAAAGTGCACACTGCAAGCCTCTCTTCACAACATCCTCGATCCGTATTTTTTCTTAAAACTGTTGCGGAGACTATCTTTTGTACTCCGTAGTACGTGTACATTGTATAGCAACAATTGTTCAATGTACAGGTACGCTGCAGTTTTGTGCAGGTCAAAGGATACAACATCCCATGTTATGACCAATCGGCATCAGGGGATATTATATGATACTAAATAATATTGCTAGGATGTCCGTACAAAAACGCTGAGGCGATTTGAATTTGAATCCGGCGATGTCGGCGGTGGGGAACTACGACGAGCCGGGCAGGTTGCGGCCGACCATGGTGGCGGAAGGCTGCCGTGGGAGGTTCTGGGCGCTGTCGGACGAGGACGGGGAGTCCTCGTCGGCGGCAGATCTGGCGTCGGTTGCTGGGGAGGGGCTCTCTGAGGAGGAGGCGCGGGACTCCCCGCGACGGCCATCTCTGGCGGTGGGGCTGGACAGCTTCATCTGCCGGGCGGAGGAGCTGGGGGGCTCGCTTCGGCTCGGTCGGCGGGCGGCGTTTGCCCCCGGCGGCAGGGGGTCAAGATTCAGGCAGAGCTTGACGCCGCGGTTCCGTAGTGATAAGGGGTGGCCCGATCTTCTCAAGAAGCAACGGTGGTGATGATGATCACGGGGTGATTGCAGCGGAGGTAACTTGATGAAATGGATGATAACTTGTATGACGCAACGAGATATCTCGATTGGTCCCTGTCGCCAATGCAACAGTTCTCAATCCTACAAGATATTCGCAACTCCACACACTTGCGCACGTAGCCGCCGACCACGAAGCGGTAAGTTGCAATCGTCTAATTCCCAATGGAACAGCAGATCACACAAGACTTTATCAGGATCTACACAATATCAATCAATATGGTGTAGGGAATTCAATAGTTTTGCAGAGCAAACAACTAAGAACTAGGGTTTATCTTAAACGTGGTCTAAAGCAGCTAGGGGGCGTCCTGGGCACTTATATAGGCGTCCGGGACGACTTCTGGTCGAAAAGATACAAAAATAACCGACCCAGAATAGATCTGGTCGAGACAGACTCGGACTTGGCCGGTCTGGAATCCGGTTGACCGGGCCTGGGACCGGGCTGGCCGGTCTAAACCGGGCCAGGGACCGGGCGGCAACCGGAAGTGTCGCAGAACTCCGTCCGGTTGGCGCCAGTACGACGCCCGGTTGGCGCCGGGGTGAATCCGGTCTGCCGCCCGGTTGAACCGGGCCAGGGACCGGGCGCGCCGGCGTGGCGGCCGGTCTGACCGGGTGCTGGGCCGGCCTGGACTTCTTCTTCTCCTCTCGCGCATGCCTCCCGCTCCTCCCTCGCGCGTCCATGAGATATCTTCATGTCCAGCTCCATGTCCAGCGTCACGTCCTTCTTCACGTCCAGCTGCTCCTCTCCTCCTCGTGCGATGCTTGTCTCCTCTTCATACCTGATGATACATAAGTAACAAGACTTAGGCAGTATAAAGTTCTCATCAATCAAGGTATCGTTTAGGAACAAGTTCACCTGTTGTTTAAGTAGCTTCGCACGAGCCCTTGTAATAGGTCCAATCCGAAGTTCATTGGACTTGAGCTTCACAGCAGGTTCATCTTCAGTTGGTAATGACGGAGGTGGTAGTGAGGTAGGGATGTCCTCATCATCTCCCCCTTCAAAAGGCGTCGACCTCGACGCTCCAAGGTCTTCTCCGTCATATGGTGTCAAATCAGCAACATTGAAAGAATTACTGACACCAAACTCATCAAGTGGAAGATCTATCGAGTATGCATTATCATTGATCTTGGCAAGCACTTTGTAAGGACCAGCACCACGAGGAAGCAACTTGGACTTCCGTAGCTTCGGGAACCTATCCTTGCAAAAATATACCCAGACCATATAACCAGGCTTGAACAACATCTCTTTGCGCTTCTTGTTCATCCTTGCAGCATTGCTCTTGCCTTTCTTCTCTATCAACTCTTTAGTCTTCACATGGATCTTTCGCACAAAATCTGCCCTCTTGGATGCCTCCATATTAACTCTCTCATGTATGGGCAAAGGCAACAAGTCAGGTGGAGTAATGGGTTTGAAACCATACACCACCTCAAAAGGACATAGCTCCGTGGTAGAATGTACTGCCCTGTTGTAAGCAAACTCCACATGCGGCAAACACTCTTCCCACTCCTTCAGGTTCTTCTTGATCATGGATCTCAACAGTTGTGACAATGTTCTATTCACCACTTCAGTTTGTCCATCAGTTTGGGGATGACAAGTAGTACTGAAAAGTAGCTTCGTCCCCAGCTTTCTCCACAGAGTCTTCCAAGCTCATAAACTTCACGTCACGATCAGAACCAATAGTCTTCGGGACTCCATGTAGTCGTACAACCTCCCTGAAAAACAGGTTAGCAATATGCGACGCATCGTCGCTCTTGTGGCAGGCAATAAAGTGTGACATTTTAGAAAATCTGTCCACTACCACAAATATAGAATCATGGCCTCTCTTAGTACGCGGCAAACCCAACACAAAATCCATACTAATATCCTCCCAAGGTGTAGTAGGTGCTGCTAAAGGAGTATACAAACCCTGAGGCTTCAGCTTGGACTTGGACTTGTTGCAAGTAATGCACCTCTTCACATACATGTCCACATGCCGCCTCATCTTTGGTCAATAAAAGTGGTCAGCTAGCATGAGTAGCGTCTTCTCACGCCCAAAGTGACCCATCAAACCTCCAGCATGTGATTCCTGCAATAAGAGCAAATGCACAGACGATTCTGGAACACATAGTTTGTTAGCTCTAAACAAGAAACCATCATGTATGTGATATTTTTCCCATGCTCTACCAATAGCACACAAGCGATATGGTTCAGCAAAATCATGATCAGTAGCATACAAATCACATAGTACTTCTAATCCAGGAATTTTAACATCAAGTTGAGTTAATAGCATATTCTTCCTAGATAGAGCATCAGCAACAATATTATCTTTTCCCTTCTTATGGTTAATAATGTATGGAAAAGACTCAATGAACTCAACCCACTTGGCAAGACGCTTATGCAAAGTAGACTGAGCTTACAGGTATTTTAAAGCTTCATGATCAGAATGTATGATAAATTCTTTTGGCCACAAGTAATGTTGCCAAACCTCAAGAACTCTAATTAAAGCATACAATTATTTATCGTATATAGGATAGTTCAACTTAGCACCAGAAAGTTTCTCAGAAAAATATGCAATTGGGCGACCCTCTTGCATCAACACACCACCAATTCCAATACCACTAGCATCACATTCAATCTCAAACTGCTTATTGAAATCAGGAAGTGCAAGCAACGGTGCAGAAGTTAACAATCTCTTAAGTTCATCAAAAGCATGATCTTGGGCTGCGCCCCACTCAAATATTACACCCTTTTTAGTTAAGTCATTCAAAGGTGCAGCAATAGTACTAAAGTTGGGCACAAATCTTCTATAAAACCCAGCTAGACCATGGAAACTTCTTACTTGACTCACATTCATGGGAGTAGGCCAATTTTGAATAGCTTCAATTTTAGACACATCTACTTCTACTCCATGCTTAGAGACAACATAACCCAGAAATATGACCTTACCTTTGCAAAATGTGCACTTCTTAAGATTACAATAGAGTTTATTATCATGCAACACTTGCAAAACATGTCGAATATGTATAGTATGATCAGATTCATTTCGGCTGTAGATTAATATGTCATCAAAGTACACAACCACAAACTTACCAATAAATTCACGCAAAACATGGTTCATCAGTCTCATGAAAGTTCTAGGTGCATTAGTCAAACCAAAAGGCATTACTAACCACTCATACAAACCAAATTTTGTTTTAAAGGTTGTTTTCCATTCATCCCCTTCTTTCATCCTAATTTGATGATAACCACTACGCAAATCAATTTTAGAGAACACAGCAGCACCACTCAATTCATGTAGCATATCCTCTAAACGGGGAATAGGGTGACGATATCGAATAGTAATGTTGTTTATAGCTCTACAATCTACGCACATACGCCATGTACCATCTTTCTTTGGAACTAAAATAACAGGAACAGCACAAGGACTAAGGCTTATGCGGATATAACCTTTGTCGAGTAGAGCTTGTACTTGCTTCTGTATCTCCTTCGTTTCTTCGGGATTCGTTCTATATGGTGCCCTATTGGGTAGCGAAGCTCCGGGAATCAAGTCGATTTTATGCTCAATACCTCGCAATGGTGGTAGTCCTGCGGGTACCTCATCCGAAAACACATCGCTAAATTCCTGCAAAACATTTGAAACACCAAAAGGAAGAGGGGTCATGTCGTTAGAAACCAAAACCGTACCCCTGTACAAAAGCACAAGAGGCATGGCTGTAGGATCCTCGCTAAATTCTCTCATGTCTTCTTTGGTGGCTAATGAGACTAAGGAATTCACTCTCTCACTTTTCGTTATATCACTCACGACATTACAATTCTCTCGCCTATCTAAAGAAGCATCCTCCAAGTTTACTTCAACTTTCTGACGAGACTCATTGACAATTTGTTGTGGTGACATAGGCTGTAAGTTAATTTTCTTGCCCTTGAACTCCAAGTGATATGTATTGGCGCGGCCATTGTGTTGCACAGAACGGTCATAGAGCCAAAGCCGACCCAATAGTAGGTGACACACCGTCATAGGAACCACATCAAAATTAATGCAATCCTTATACGGTCCAATAGCAAATTCAACACGCACCATGTGGTTTACCTTCATCTCACCATTGTCGCTCAACCACTGAATATAGTATGGATGCGGGTGCGGTAGATACTTCAACTTCAGCTTGGTACACAACTCCTTGCTTGCTAAATTGCGGCAACTCCCGCCATAAATAATGACCTTGCAAGCTTTGTCAGGACCAACTAAAGCCTTTGTTTGGAACAAATTGCAGCGCTGAGTAGATGCACTAGGCAAAACATTAAGAGCACGCTGCAACACAACAATGGTACGAGCATCAGACGGATATGCATCTTCACCATCAGTGTCATAGTCATCATCTTCTGGAGCATTAGGATCAACATCTTCTCCAGTCTCATACTCATTGTCCTCATTGATAATCATGACTTTGCGGTTAGGACAATCTCTCTTGAAGTGACCTTTGCCACCACATGTATGACAAGCCATATCACGGTTACGCGCAGTAGACATGTTAGAACCACTCGTACTTGAAGCAGATTCGGACTTCTTTGCGTTAGACACATTGGAGACCGGCTTGCTAGGCAGAGTAGAGTAAGGTGCAGAGCGCGTCGATGGCGCTGGCGCCATAGATGGGGGCGCGCGGGGTGTAAAACGCCCAGTTCCCGTAGCACGTCCTTTAGCCTTTGCTTCGTCAGCCAACTGTGATTCAGCTTCTCTTGCATGATGTAACAGTTGATTCATATTGGTGTAACTATAGTGACAAACAATGCCTTTGATATCATACTTCAAACCGTTGAGGAAACGCTGCATTGTCATCTTGAGATACTCACGGACACGGCCACGCTGCATAAGCATCTCCATCTCCATGTAATATTCATCCACAGTCTTCACACCTTGTCTCAATAGGGTCAACTTATCAAATATATTCCGCAAGTAATTTGTAGGCACAAAGCGAGAAGTCATCGCCTCCTTCATAGCACGCCATGTGCGTATAGGTTGCTCACCATCCTCATCTCGGTTACGAACAAATGCATCCCACCAACGCAAGCATAGCCATCGAATTCGGAAGAAGCAAGCTTGATCTTCCTATCTTCAGTGTTGTGAGCATGTAAACTCCATAACTTTTCAATTTTGAGCTCCCAAGTGAGGTATTCTTCAACATCAGCACCTCCTTCAAACTTGGGCATAGAAAACTTGGGCTTACCCAATCCATCTTCCTCATCATGTCCACGACCATTGCGGCCAAGTGGAGCCCATCCTCGAGGACGATTACCACGTGGCGCACCACGAGCATTGTGTGCGTCATCTTGAAGCTCAGGATCTTCGTCATTGTCTTGTTGTTGTTGTGCGGTCAAATTCTCAATAGCTAGGTGCATATCTGCAAGATTGCGCTGTATATCCGTCATTTGATCTTTCATTGTAGTGACGGTCTGATACGTCTCAAACGTATCTATAATTTCTTATGTTCCATGCTACTTTTATGATGATACTCACATGTTTTATACACATTATATGTCATATTTATGCGTTTTCCGGAACTAACCTATTGACGAGATGCCGAAGGGCCGAGTTCTTGTTCTAGCTGTTTTTGGTTTCAGAAATCCTAGTAAGGAAATATTCTCGGAATCGGACGAAATCAACGCCCATCATCTTAGAATTCCACGAAGCTTCCAGAACACCCGAGAGCAACCAGAGGGGGGCCACAGGCCCACCAGACAACAGGGCGGCGCGGCCAGGGCCAGGGCCGCGCCCCCCTATTGTGACACCACCTCGTCAGCCTTCCGACTCCGCCTCTTCGCCTATTTAAGGGTCCCTGACCTAAAACCTCGATACGGAAAAGCCACGGTACGAGAAACCTTCCAGAGCCGCCGCCATCGCGAAGCCAAGATCTGGGGGACAGGAGTCTCTGTTCCGGCACGCCGCCGGGACGGGGAAGTGCCCCGGAAGGCTCCTCCATCGACACCACCGCCATCTTCATCAACGCTGCTGTCTCCCATGAGGAGGGAGTAGTTCTCCATCGAGGCTAAGGGCTGTACCGGTAGCTATGTGGTTCATCTCTCTCCTATGTACTTCAATACAATAATCTCATGAGCTGCCTTACATGATTGAGATTCATATGATGATGCTTGTAATCTAGATGTCATTATGCTAGTCAAGTGAGTTTTACTTATGTGATCTCCGGAGACTCCTTGTCCCACGTGTGTAAACGTGACGAGTGTGTGCACCGTGTGGGTCTCTTAGGCTATATTTCACGGAATACTTATTCACTGTTATGAATGGCATAGTGAAGTGCTTATTTATATCTCTTTATGATTGCAATGTGTTATGTATCACAATTTATCCGTGTGCTACTCTAGTGATGTTATTAAAGTAGTTTATTCCTCCTGCACGGTGTAAAGGTGACAGTGTGTGCATCGTGAAGTACTTGGCGTAGGCTATGATTGTGATCTCTTGTAGATTATGAAGTTAACTATTGCTATGATGGTATTGATGTGATCTATGCCTCCTTTCGTAGCGTGAAGGTGACAGTCTGCATGCTATGTTAGTACTTGGTTTGGTTATGTTGATTTGTCATGCACTCTAAGGGTATTTAAACATGAACATCGAATATTGTGGAGCTTGTTAACTCCGACATTGAGGGTTCGTGTAATCCTACACAGTTAGTGGTGTTCATCATCCAACAAGAGAGTGTAGAGTCTAGCATCTATCTATTTATTCTGTTATGTGATCAATGTTGAGAGTATCCACTAGTGAAAGTATGATCCCTAGGCCTTGTTCCTAAATACTGCTACCGCTGCTTGTTTACTGTTTTACTGCATCTGTACTTCTCGCAATATTACCACCATCAACCACACGCCAGCAAGCACTTTTCTGGCGCCGTCACTACTGCTCATACTTATTCATACCACATGTATTTCACTATCTCTTCGCCGAACTAGTGCACCTATTAGGTGTGTTGGGGACACACGAGACTTCTTGCTTTGTGGTTGCAGGGTTGCATGAGAGGGATATCTTTGACCTCTTCCTCCCCGAGTTCGATAAACCTTGGGTGATCCACTTAAGGGAAACTTGCTGCTGTTCTACAAACCTCTGCTCTTGGAGGCCCAACACCGTCTACAAGAATAGAAGCACCCGTAGACATCAAGCACTTTTCTGGCGCCGTTGCCGGGGAGGAAAGGTAAAAGGCACTCATACTCCGGTCCCAGGTAATAGTACTTTTCTGTTGCTGTTGTGTGTGTGCTCGAAGCTATTTCCTTTAGATCCTGCAATTGCATCTTTTTGTTTCTTGTTTACACTAGTTTGGCATAATGGACAACAATGAGCTTCTTATTCTATTTCCTGATTTAAGACATGGATGGTTTGATGCGAAAATTAAAAAACCCATGGAACATATTAGTATGAACACTTTGAATACCATTGTTGCTAATGATATGGAAAATTCTAAGCTTGGGGAAGCTGGTTTTGATGAGCATGATATTTTTAGTCCCCCAAGCATTGAGGAGAAAATTTACTTTGATGATACTTTGCCTCCTATTTATGATGATTATAATGATAGTAGTCTTTTAGTACCGCCTGTTATGGAGGATAAATTTGATTATGATTACAATATGCCTCCTATATTTGATGATGAGAATAATAATGATAGCTACTTTGTTGAATTTGCTCCCACTATTACCAATAAAATTGACTATGCTTATGTGGAGGGTAATGATACTTTTATGCATGTGAATAAGAATGCTTTATGTGATACTTATATTGTTGAGTTTGTTCATGGTGCTAATGGATATTATTATGAGAGAAGAAAATATGGTTGTAGAAATTTTCATGTTACTAAAACACCTCTCTATGTGCTGAAATTTTTGAAGTTACACTTGTTCTATCTTCCTATGCTTGTTACTTTGCTCTTCATGAACTTGTTTATTTACAAGATTCCTATGCATAGGAAGCATGTTAGACTTAAATGTGTTTTGAATTTGCTTCTTGATGCTCTCTTTTGCTTCAACTCTTATTTCTTGCGAGTGCATCATTAAAACTGTTGAGCCCATCTTAATGGCTATAAAGAAAGCACTTCTTGGAAGATAACTCATGTGTTTATTTTACTACAGTACTTTGTTTTATATTTGTGTCTTGGAAGTTGTTACTACTGTAGCAACCTCTCCTTATCTTAGTTTAGTTGCATTGTTGTGCCAAGTAAAGTCTTTGATAGTAAGGTTCATACTAGATTTGGATTACTGCGCAGAAACAGATTTCTTTGCTGTCACGAATCTGGGCCTAATTCTCCGTAGGTAACTCAGAAAATTATGCCAATTTACGTGAGTGATCCTCAGATATGTACGCAACTTTCATTAAATTTGAGAATTTTCATTTGAGCAAGTCTGGTGCCTCAATAAAATTCTTCTTTACGGACTGTTCTGTTTTGACAGATTCTGCCTTTTATTTCGCATTGCTTCTTTTGCTATGTTGGATGGATTTCTTTGTTCCATTAACTTCCAGTGAGCTTTGAGCAATGTCCGAAGTGTTAAGAATGATTGTGTCACCTCTGAACATGTGAATTTTTAATTATGCACTAACCCTCTAATGAGTTTGTTTCGAGTTTGGTGTGGAGGAAGTTTTCAAGGGTCAAGAGAGGAGGATGATATACTATGATCAAGAAGAGTGAAAAGTCTAAGCTTGGGGATGCCCCGGTGGTTCACCCCTGCATATTTCAAGAAGACTCAAGCGTCTAAGCTTGGGGATGCCCAAGGCATCCCTTTCTTCATCGACAACTTATCAGGTTTCTTCTCTTGAAACTATATTTTTATTCGGTCACATCTTATGTACTTTACTTGGAGCGTTTGTTTGTTTTTGTTTTTATTTGAAAAAAATATGATCCATCATGCTTGTGTGGGAGAGAGACACGCTCCGCTGGTTCATATGAACACATGTGTTCTTAGCTCATAATGTTCACGGCGAAGGTTGAAACCGCTTCGTTAATTGCTATATGGTTGGAAAAAGAAAATGCTGCATGTGGTAATTGGTATAATGTCTTGAATAATTTGATACTTGGCGATTGTTGTGCTCATATAGATCATGTTTAAGCTCTTGCATCATGTGCTTTGCACCTATTAATGAAGAACTACATAGAGCTTGTTAAAATTTGGTTTGCATGATTAGTTTCTCTAGAGTCTAGATATTTTCTGGTTGAGGTGTTTGAACAACAAGGAAGACGATGTAAAGTCTTATAATGCTTACAATATGTTCATATGTGAGTCTTGCTGCACCATTTTATACTTGAGTTTGCTTCAAACAACCTTGCTAGCCTAGCCTTGTATTGAGAGGAATTCTTCTCATGCATCCAAATCCTTGAGCCAATAACTATGCCAATTGTGTCCACCATACCTACCTACTACATGGTATTTCTCTGCCATTCCAAAGTAAATTACTTCATGTGCTACCTTTAAACAATTCAAAACTTTATTACTTCTTATTTGTGTCAATGTTTTATAGCTCATGAGGAAGTATGTGGTGTTTTATCTTTCAATCTTGTTGGGCAGCTTTCACCAATGGACTAGTGGCTTCATCCGCTTATCCAATAATTTTGCAAAAAGAGCTGGCGCGGGGTTCCCGACCCCCAATTAATCAACCTTCATTAATAATTCTCTTCACATGTTTTGCTCGATTCATCAGTAAGCAACTTAATTTTGCAAATAGACACTCCTTCATGGTATGTGAATGTTGGAAGGCACCCGAGGATTCGGTTAGCCATGGCTTGTGTAAGCAAAAGGTTGGGAGGAGTGTCATCCATAAATAATAGAACTAAAATACATGTGTAAACAAAAGAGAAGAGGGATGATCTACCTTGCTGGTAGAGATAACGTCCTTCATGGGAGCCGCTCTTTGAAAGTCTGTTTGGCAAGGTGGTTAGAGTGCCCACTACCATTCGTTGACAACAACAAACACCTCTCAAAACTTTACTTTTATACTCTCTATATGATTTCAAAACTTAAAAAGCTCTAGTACATGATTTAATCCCTGCTTCCCTCTGCGAAGGGCCATTCTTCTACTTTATGTTGAGTCAGTTTGCCTATTCTTTCTATCTTAGAAGCAAACACTTGTGTCAAATGTGTGCATTGATTCTTACATGTTTACTTATTGCACTTGTTATATTGCTTTATGTTGACAACTATCCATGAGATATACATGTTACAAGTTGAAAGCAATTGCTGAAACTTAATCATCCTTTGTGTTGCTTCAATGCCTTTACTTTGAATCTATTGCTTTATGAGTAACTCTTATGCAAGTCTTATTGATGCTTGTCTTGAAAGTACTATTCATGAAAAGTCTTTGCTATATGATTCATTTGTTTACTCAGTATCTTCATCATTGCTTTGAATCGCTGCATTCATCTCATATGCTTTACAATAGTATGATCAAGATTATGATAGCATGTCACTTAAGAAATTATCTTTGTTATCGTTTACCTACTCGAGGGCGAGTAGGAACTAAGCTTGGGGATGCTTGATACGTCTCAAACGTATCTATAATTTCTTATGTTCCATGCTACTTTTATGATGATACTCACATGTTTTATACACATTATATGTCATATTTATGCGTTTTCCGAAACTAACCTATTGACGAGATGCCGAAGGGCCAGTTGTTGTTTTCTGCTGTTTTTGGTTTCAGAAATCCTAGTAAGGAAATATTCTCGGAATCGGACGAAATCAACGCCAAGCATCTTAGAATTCCACAAAGCTTCCAGAACACCCGAGAGCAACCAGAGGGGGGCCACAGGCCCACCAGACAACAGGGCGGCGCGGCTAGGGCCTGGACCGCGCCCCCCTATTGTGACACCACCTCGTCAGCCTTCCGACTCCGCCTCTTCGCCTATTTAAGGGTCCCTGACCTAAAACCTCGATACGGAAAAGCCACGGTACGAGAAACCTTCCAGAGCCGCCGCCATCGCGAAGCCAAGATCCGGGGACAGGAGTCTCCGTTCGGCACGCCGCCGGGACGGGGAAGTGCCCCCGGAAGGCTCCTCCATCGACACCACCGCCATCTTCATCAACGCTGCTTTGTCTCCCATGAGGAGGGAGTAGTTCTCCATCGAGGCTAAGGGCTGTACCGGTAGCTATGTGGTTCATCTCTCTCCTATGTACTTCAATACAATAATCTCATGAGCTGCCTTACATGATTGAGATTCATATGATGATGCTTGTAATCTAGATGTCATTATGCTAGTCAAGTGGGTTTTACTTATGTGATCTCCGGAGACTCCTTGTCCCACGTGTGTAAAGGTGACGAGTGTGTGCACCGTGTGGGTCTCTTAGGCTATATTTCACAGAATACTTATTCACTGTTATGAATGGCATAATGAAGTGCTTATTTATATCTCTTTATGATTGCAATGTGTTATCTATCACAATTTATCTGTGTGCTACTCTAGTGATGTTATTAAAGTAGTTTATTCATCCTGCACGGTTTTAATGGTGACAGTGTGTGCATCGTGAAGTACTTGGCGTAGGCTATGATTGTGATCTCTTGTAGATTATGAAGTTAACTATTGCTATGATGGTATTGATGTGATCTATGCCTCCTTTCGTAGCGTGAAGGTGACAGTGTGCATGCTATGTTAGTACTTGGTTTGGTTATGTTGATCTGTCATGCACTCTAAGGTTATTTAAACATGAACATCGAATATTGTGGAGCTTGTTAACTCCGGCATTGAGGGTTCATGTAATCCTACACAATTAGTGGTGTTCATCATCCAACAAGAGAGTGTAGAGTCTAGCATCTATCTATTTATTACGTTATGTGATCAATGTTGAGAGTGTCCACTAGTGAAAGTATGATCCCTAGGCCTTGTTCCTAAATACTGCTACCGCTGCTTGTTTCTTGTTTTCTTGCATCTGTACTTCCTGCAATATTCCCACCATCAACCACACGCCGAGCAAGCACTTTTACGGCGCCGTCAATACTTGCTCATACTTATTCATACCACCTGTATTTCACTATCTCTTCGCCGAACTAGTGCACCTATTAGGTGTGTTGGGGACACAAGAGACTTCTTGCTTTGTGGTTGCGGGGTTGCATGAGAGGGATATCTTTGACCTCTTCCTCCCTGAGTTCGATAAACCTTGGGTGATCCACTTAAGGGAAACTTGCTGCTGTTCTACAAACCTCTGCTCTTGGAGGCCCAACACTGTCTACAAGAATAGAAGCACCCGTAGACATCACGGTCTCACATGTAGTATCCAACTTCTGGGAAATCCCTTGGACCGTTCCCTTAAGCTCAGCAATTGGAGTGCGGAATTCACGTCGCATCTCATTACGACGGGCTTCAAACTCCCTCCATGTGATGATATCTGCAGAATCCTTGTTTTCCTGGTTAACAATTTTGTGATCACTAGCAGACATGATTAGTAGGTTAGTGCACTAAATCAAAAAGATATATGGTGGTACTCTCACAACTCACTCAAAACTGATAAGAAAAGGAAATCTTACCGCTCCAAAGTGAATTAGTATTGCTTACCACTTGTAGTAACAACTAGTGCACGGATGTAGCGAAGCGAATATCAAGGGTATAAGACCAATCACACGGCAAAGCAGGATATATGTGGGGCTGTAGGTAGGCTACCTATTTGCACCAATAACAAGCTCTAGCGCTGACCGTAGACAACCAATGATATTCACACAAGGCGATATAATGGGGCAAAGCAACTATATGTAGGAAAGGTTGCAATGCACTAGAGAGACGCTAGCAAAGCTCAACGAGACAGGCACAAGATTGCTCAACTACTGGTGCAGTAAAGTAAACTTAGGCCTTCACTTGATTCAACTAGCACTTCATTTTTTCTTTTTGGATTTTTCTATTTGTAACGCAGCTATGTAGCTCTTTTTGCTTCTTTTCAATTTTATATTTTTTGTTTTTTTATGACACTACTCCTTCATAACACGGCCAACAAGATATGCAAAGCACCAAAACCCTAATGAGCAGCCTGTCGAGCGGTAAAACTAGTCTCTTCTGGGGAAGTTCCTAGTCACTTATATCGATAGGTTGTGTCTATGGTTGGGAACAAGCACATTGTATGCTATGTGGACTCGTAAAAACTGAAACTAGATGATAATAGAGACTCAAACCCTAACAATAATAGATGCAAGAAAAAGATACGCAAAAACAACTACGAAAAGCAACTAAAACTTGAAATTAGTGCAATCTAAGGCTATGGAAAACCCTAACCCTAATATTTTTGGCTTTTTCTGGATAGGAAAACACTCACAACTCAACTATGGGGTGGATTGTGGATGGCTTACCAAGGAAAACTGGAAATCTGATACCAAGATGATAAGGGGTGGCCCGATCTTCTCAGTAAGCAACGGTGGTGATGATGATCACGGGGTGATTGCAGCGGAGGTAACTTGATGAAGTGGATGATAACTTGTATGACGCAACGAGATCTCTTGATTGGTCCCTGTCGCCAATGCAACAGCTCTCAACCCTGCAAGATATTCGCAACTCCACACACTTGCGCACGTAGCCGCCGACCACGAAGCGGTAAGTTGCAACCGTCTAATTCCCAATGGAACAACAGATCACAAGACTTTATCAGGATTTACACAATATCAAGCAATATGGTGTAGGGAATTCAATAGTTTTGCAGAGCAAACAACTAAGAACTAGGGTTTATCTTAAACGTGGTCTAAAGCAGCTAGGGGGCGTCCTGGGCACTTTTATAGGCGTCTGAGACGACTTCTGGTCGAAAAGACACAAAAATAACCGACCCAGAATAGATCTAGTCGAGACAGACTCGGACTTCGCTGGTCTGGAATCCGGTTGACCGGGCCTGGGACCGGGCTGGCCGGTCTAAACCGGGCCAGGGACCGGGCGGCAACCGGAAGTGTCGCAGAACTCCATCCGGTTGGCGCCCGTGTGACGCCCGGTTGGCGCCGGGGTGAATCCGGTCTGCCGCCCGATTGAACCGGGCCAGGGACCGGGCACGCCGGCGTGGCGGCCGGTCTGACCGGGTGCTGGGCCGGCCTGGACTTCTTCATCACGTAGGTTGGGAGACTCGGCGGGACCTAGGTGGCGCAGGTCGGCGAGGAGGGAGGAACGGGGAGTCCTTCCGTTCCGCTGCCCGGGATCGGCGCCGGTGGGAGGTCGCTCCGATGCGGAGCCGGGTCCGGAGCCTCCTGCGTCTCCTACGTCGGCGCCGCCGCAGAGGGAGGACGATGAGGTTGCGCCGGATGCCCCGTGTTGGGCCGAGGAAGGCCCAACTCCTGTCTCTACGCTGGGCTGTTGGGCTCCGATTGTTTGGCCCTTTGCAGTGTCCCGGTGGGGCTCGGTGGAGACTGTACGGGTGGCACTGGGGATGCTGCTCACCAAATCTCTGTGGGCTCTGCGGGCCGCGGTGGGGCTGGGGAAGGCACTGTTGGCGGGGTTCGGCCCAGTTCGACGGCCAGACGTTTTAGGTGGCTGTGGCTCCCGAAAGGGTGCACGCAGCCGGATTTAGGGTTCCCAGTACGAGCGAGTGAGGTGAGGAAACATCTAAACGACCCAACTGCGCCGCCTGCTGCGCAAGATCTCGCCGCCGCAGCCGCTCTCTTGCTCATTTGTCGAGGCGGTGATGGAGAGGGGCTTCGACGATAGGCGGAAGAGGCGGTACGACGGGGAGGGAAGCGTCTGGCGGGCGGAAGGGGGTGCTCGCGATGTGGGGCGCGGCGCCGGGCATGGGGATGGTTATCGACAGAAGGGAGGAGGTGGAAGGTTCGGTGCAGGTGGAAGCCAGGAGGGAGACTACCGCCACCATGGCGAGGAGTTCCGGTACCAGGAAAGGGACCGAGGGGATTGGGGGCCGCCTCCCCCATGGTGGGAAGAGCAACAGCGCAGAGAAGATCTCTAGAGGAGGGAGGAGGAGCTTTGGCAGAGACAACAGGAGCAGCTGCTCGCCAAGGGTCAGGGAGACCGCGCGGCCAACTCGGGTCAAGGGGACCGAGGTGGTGCTGCCCAACGCCAGCGGCCGGCCAAGAACGAGCCGTTCAAGAAGGCCCAGGGCGCTGCGGCGGGGGCGGCGCAGCCGCTGGCAAAGGGGAAGAACAAGGCAGGTGCGGCAAAGGCAGGAGCACCAATCGGTGGCGAATGCTTCAAGTGCGGGAGAGCTGGCCACTTTCAGTCCGAGTGTACGTTTGAGCCGCTTTGCGTGATCTGCAGCGGGGAGGGGCACAGCTCGGCGACATGCCCTTCCAGGGGGAAGGTGCTGAGGCTGCAGTCCATGGGGCACGCCATCACCGGTGGAGGTTTCCACAACATTGAGGTGGAGCCTCTTCATGGTGGCCAGGCACCCGGGGAGGTGTTTGCGGCCATCATCAGTTTCAAGGGGAAGCCTTTGTCGGAGGAGCAGCTCTCGGATGAACTCAAACACCTGGTGGACAAATTGTGGGATTGGCAAGTCCGCAAGTTGTCGGAAGTGGAGTTCTCCGTGGCTTTCCCGCCGCGCGAGACATTGAGGCTGAGCACTGGCAGCGGCAAGCTTTACCTACCGTTGAGCAAGACTGAGACGGCGATCCGGGAGGCCTTCCTCGCCCCTAGGCCCTCAGTGGTCCTTCCGTCGACCTGGGTTAGGTTGACTGGAGTCCCTGAGGACCTCATGACTAAGGAGAGACTCATGGCGTCATTTGTGATGATAGGGAGACCATTTGATGTGGACGAACTGTCTTTGCTGAAGAGGGACACGGAGCCGATAAGGATGCGATTCCACTGCCGGTATCCAGAGAGGATCAAGGGAACGATCCAAGTGTTCGTTAACGGTGAGGGGTTCACTGTGGGGGTGCAGGCCGAAGAGCCGCCCCGTGGGGGCGCGGGTGGGTCGGGTGGTGGACCACCGCCACCACCTCCGCACCGTGATACGTCTCAAACGTATCTATAATTTCTTATGTTCCATGCTACTTTTATGATGATACTCACATGTTTTATACACATTATATGTCATTATTATGCATTTTCCGGCACTAACCTATTGACGAGATGCCGAAGAGCCAGTTGCTTGTTTTCACGCTGTTTTTGGTTTCAGAAATCCTACGAAGGAAATATTCTCGGAATTAGACGAAATCAACGCCTAGGGTCTTATTTTTCCACGAAGCTTCCAGAAGACCGAAAGGATTACGAAGTGGGGCGACGAGGCGACGCCACGCCAGGGCCGCGCGGCCAAGGGTGGGGCCGCGCCGCCCTGTTGTGTGGGTCCCTCGTGTCGCCCCCGACTCTGCCCTTCCGCCTACTTAAAGCCTTCGTCGCGAATACCCCAGTACCGAGAGCCACGATACGGAAAACCTTACAGAGACGTCGCCGCCGCCAATCTCATCTCGGGGGATTCAGGAGATCGCCTCCGGCACCCTGCCGGAGAGGGGAATCATCTCTCGGAGGTCTCTTCATCGCCATGATCGTCTCCGGATCAATGTGTGAGTAGTTCACCCCTGGACTATGGGTCCATAGCAGTAGCTCGATGGTTGTCTTCTCCTCATTGTGCTATAATGTTAGATCTTGTGAGCTGCCTATCATGATCAAGATCATCTATTTGTAATGCTACATGTTGTGTTTGTTGGGATCCGATGAATATTGAATACTATGTCAAGTTGATTATCAATCTATCATATATGTTGTTTATGTTCTTGCATGCTCTCCGTTGCTAGTAGAGGCTCTGGCCAAGTTGATACTTGTAACTCCAAGAGGGAGTATTTATGCTCGATAGTGGGTTCATGCCTCCATTGAATCTCGGGGAGTGACAACAACCTCTAAGGTTGTGGATGTGTCGTTGCCACTAGGGATAAAACATCGATGTTTTGTCTAAGGATATTTGTGTTGATTACATTACGCACCATACTTAATGCAATTGTCTCGTTGTTTGCAACTTAATACTCGGAAGGGGTTCGGATGATAACCTCGAAGGTGGACTTTTTAGGCATAGATGCATGCCGGATAGCGGTCTATGTACTTTGTCGTAATGCCCTAATTAAATCTCATAGTAATCATCATGATATATGTATGTGCATTGTTATGCCTTCTTTATTTGTCAATTGCCCAACTGTAATTTGTTCACCCAACATGCTATTTATCTTATGGGAGAGACACCACTAGTGAACTGTGGACCCCGGTCCATTCTTTACATCTGAAATACAATTTACTGCAAACTTGTTCTTTACTATTCTTCGCAAACAATCATCATCTTCCACACTATACATCTAATCCTTTGTTTACAGCAAGCCGGTGAGATTGACAACCTCACTGTTACGTTGGGGCAAAGTACTTTGATTGTGTTGTGCGGGTTCCACGTTGGCGCGGAATCCCTGGTGTTGCGCCGCACTACACTCCGCCACCAACAACCTTCACGTGTTCCTTGACTCCTACTGGTTCGATAACCTTGGTTTCTTACTGAGGGAAAACTTGCTGCTGTACGCATCACACCTTCCTCTTGGTGTTCCCAACGGACGTGTGCTTACACGCCATCACACCGCGATGAGGAGGACGAGGATTCGGACGAATTCTCGACGGACAGCGAGTGGAACAAACACGGACGACGGAGGCGAAACAAGGACAACTCCACTGACAAGGAGAAGGAAGAAGAGAAAGAGAAGGGCCCGGCGTCGACTACCACGGGGAAGGGCTCCAAGGGGGTGACCACGGGCGGGCAAGGCTCCATGTCGGCTCCGCAGCCGGGAAAAGGGAAGGCAGCTGGCTTCTCCTCGTTTGACCAATACGGGTCCAATCTGCGAGGAGACTCTATGCCGTTCTCCTTCCCTGCGCTGGAGGGGCGTGGAGGAGGAAAGGATCTGCAGATGGCGGAGGGTGCCGAGGATGGTCAGGCGGGCCGAGAAGGGTCATCAGTTTCGACCGTGACTGACCCTCTTGCCTCCTGGTCGGTGGATAGCCAACCCTCTCAGGGCCCACCGGCCAAGATGGCAAGGCTGGAGCTTGTGTCTGTGCCGCAGCCGAAAGAGAGGGAGCTGGTTGGGGAGGCGCAAGGAGCGGAGGTGGAAGGGGA
This sequence comes from Lolium rigidum, assembly GCF_022539505.1. NCBI lineage: Eukaryota > Viridiplantae > Streptophyta > Magnoliopsida > Poales > Poaceae > Lolium > Lolium rigidum. Next base: position 353,229,109 of record NC_061513.1, on the reverse strand, counting down.
GCTGGTGCTGTCGGAGGCTGAGACGGGTGGGGTGCAACGACTGCAGGGCGGCGTTCCAGGACCTGCAGAGGGAGGCGCAGGTGGGGACGCCGCTGGTCCGTGGGCCGCGCTCCATGGCCATCCCCTACGTGCGGAAGTCGACGCCGGCGACTGCCGCCGTTCGCAAGAGCGCACGAAACGCCGGCGGCGCGTCGTCCGTGTCGATGCTGGAGAGGCACAACAGCTCACCGCGGACAAGAACCTGGAGAACGCCAAGACCGCCGAGAAAGGTACGGATTTTTCTGTCCTTGATCTTTTTCCCGATTCCCATGTTACGTCTGTGGTCAAGGAGAGCTGTGTCATTTTCTCTCCTACGGTGGGGAACCCAGGGGAGGCCCTTTCTATTATCAGGGCGAAGGAAATGGTCCAAGCGGCGCTGGCGGCCACGACTCGTCGGCTAAAACTTGAGGCCGAGGCTAGGAAGGCTGGGGAAGCTTCCGATGTTCAGCTTCCGCTGGAGGGGTTAGGGAACCCCAACGAGAGCGCGTGCGTCCCGGAGGAGACGACTCCGGTACCTTCCGGGGAGGAAGGTGACCTGGCCGAGCGGGACGGGCGGGAGGAGGCGGAGGGGACTGCCGCTAACTCCCGCAGAAAGGCACCAAAGAGACGGAGGAAAAAATCCTCCCTTACGGTCAGGAAAGGGGCAAGCAAACGAAAAGCTACTCAATGAGGTTCTTGATCCAAAATATCCGGGGCTGGAATGCGCTAGGGAGGCACACACAACTTAAGGATACTTTCAGGAATGATAGGATAGACATTATTGGCCTACAAGAAACCATCAAGCAGGATTTCTCCGCAGGAACTGCGCTGGCTTGAGCATGGGTGCCAATTTAACTGGAATTGGGTTCCGGCGACGGGGCACTCCGATGGGCTCCTTCTTGGGGTTAGGGATGAATGCTTTGAGGTCGACTTCTGGAGGAAGAGTTCCTTTTTCATTAGCGCAGACATCCTTCAACGCAACAATAATATGAAATGGCGGTTATGCTCGTTTACGGTCCGGCTGACCATGCGAGAACCGCTGAGTTCCTGGGGGAGCTTGAACAGGAAGTCGCAAACTGTCCTCTTCCTATAGTGGTGGGATGGGACTTCAACCTCGTCCGTAGGGCGGAGGACAAGAGTATCGGGATGGTCAATTGGCCTAGGGTGCGCCGCTTCAATGATGTCCTGGCTAACTTATCCTTAAGGGAAATCGCTCGAGCGGGGGCTCGGTTTACTTGGACTAATAACCAATCCTCGCCGATAAGGTCGGTGCTTGACAGGGTCTTCGTCTCCCCCTCGTGGGAAATGAGGTTTCCCCTCTGCACCCTCACGGCGATGACCAGGATTGGCTCGGACCATTGCCCACTCTTTCTGGACAATGGGGAAAAGGGTCTCAAACGATCCCCACATTTCTTCTTCCAGGCGTGGTGGTTTGGTGTACCAGGCTTTGGGGAGCTGGTACGAGGGATGATCCTGCTTGCCTTAGGGAAGGCGGGCCCACACTGCTCCAGTATCGACACTTGGCAAACCATTGCCCGGTGTCTGAGACAATTCCTGAAGGGATGGGGTGCCAACTTAGGCAAGGAGAGGCGGGTCCACAGGGAGGAGATGGTTAAGCGCATTGAACAGCTAGACTTGACAGCTGATGCTGATGGGCTGGATGAAGAGGGCTGGTCTCTACGGTATGACCTAGAAGATCAGATTATTGCTTTAGACAGCTTGGAGGAGGAGTATTGGAGACAGAGGAGCAGGGTCCAGTGGACTTTGAAAGGGGATGCGTGCACGGCTTACTTCCACGCCTTCGCTAATGGGAGGCGGCGGAAGTGCATGATTCCAAGATTGTTGACGGAGGATGGGGAAGTCACCGTTCAACAGGACTTGGTGGATCACATATACGGGTTTTACAAGGGGCTCATGGGGGCGGCCGGGGAGGAGAGGGTCTTCTCCCTCGCACCTGACTTGTGGCCGGTTGAGGCGAGGGTATCCGAAGGGGACAACACGGAGCTGGAACTCACCTTCACCGCTGAGGAGCTGGATTTGGTTTTGGCTAGCATGAAGCCGGACTCGGCTCCAGGCCCAGATGGATTGCCGGTGGCCTTCTTCAAGAATTTTTGGGAAATTCTTAAAGGGCCCATACTGGCCATCCTTAATGACTTCGCTCTAGGGAGAGTGGATATTGCGCGCCTGAATTATGGTATCATTTCGCTCATTCCAAAGGTTAAAGGGGCAGATTCCATCAAACAATACCGACCTATTGCCCTTATTAACGTCATCTTCAAGTTCATCGCGAAAGCTTATGCGACTAGATTGACCCCAATAGCTCATAGGACGATTGGCAGGAGTCAGACTGCCTTCATCAAAGGGCGCTGTCTACACGAGGGTGTGTCAGCCCTTCACGAGATTGCTCATGAATTACGCTGTAAGAAGCTAAAGGGCTTGCTTCTTAAGCTGGACTTCGAGAAAGCATATGACAGAGTGAACTGGGAGTTCTTACGAGAGGTGCTGCTGAGGAAGGGCTTCTCAGCAGGTGTGGTGCACAGGCTGATGCAACTGGTCTCGGGAGGATAGACAACGATTAACATCAATGGCGAGGTCGGTCCCTACTTCAGAAACGCCAGGGGGTGCGACAAGGCGACCCACTCTCACCGATCCTTTTCGACTTCATGGTCGATGCATTAGCAGCCATCCTTACCAGGGCAAAAGAGAATGGCCACATCCAAGGAGTGGTGCCGCACCTGATCCCAGGGGGTCACCCATCTACAATACGCTGACGATATGGTTATGATTGAACCCTCACACCTCGGGGTCGCAAACTTGAAACTTCTGCTTCTATGCTTTGAAAACATGTCAGGGTTAAAAATCAACTTTAATAAAAGCGAGGCGGTCGTCACAGGGGTTGATGACTTTGAGAAGCTAAGGGTAGCTGACTCGCTTAACTGCAATTTGGGGTCTCTCCCGATGAAGTACCTCGGCCTACCAGTGTCGGACAAGACTCTGTCGGTAGCTGAGTGGCACTTCC
>NC_061513.1:353189310-353225972 GCF_022539505.1 Lolium rigidum | reverse complement strand
GCTCCACCTCTTATATAAAGGGGGAGTCGAGGGACGAGGAGATCATCGAATCATTGTCTACAAACCCTAGTTTTCATAATCGTCGAGTACTTTTCGGTTGAAACCTTCGAGATCTACTTGCCCTCTACTTCTAACTAAACCCCAGCCTACAATCCATAGGCATTGACAAGTTAATCCCTTGTCAGATATGTTTGTAGATTTATTTTGTACATGACACAACCCTTGCATCTTGCTCTTCCTCGCTAACTCCTTATCTTCCACTTCCCTCCTTTGTTCGTCTCGTCTTCCCCTTGATTCCTAGACTTACCAATCTACTATCGACCAAACGTCACATCATTATAGATACACCCTTTTTAGTGTTAAGTATGTGTGGAGGCTCCTCAATCAAGTGTCCATCTAACCATGGCGGCTCCTCTATCAGTTCTCTAGCTACCATTAAAGCATTTTATTAACCACCTGGTCAATGATGACCTCTCGACATTCATAGCCTCGTCTAACTATTTTGGTCTTCAATCGACGTTGATACCAAATGTCAACGAGTTGTTTGCATAAAGGCACCACTTTTTTTGCAAAATTTACCAATTGATACCACTTTACGTTTCGGGGGACAGAAATTTACCATATTATGTTCTGATTTTTGAAATGACGAGATGTCTTCTAGAGGGAGTGAATAGACGTTTTTAAAACTATTACAGATTTGGCTTGTAAAAATGCGGAATTAAACTAACGTTTATTTTACAAGCACAAAGCATAAATATGCTAGGCTCAACTAAGTGCAACAGCAACTCAAGCTAAGCAAGATAGGCACAAATATACCTGGCCATGGGAAGCCCGTCCCGGCCCTAAATTCTTGGGCTTGGGCTAGCCCGAGCATGCCTGTGGGTTGGGCCTAGGCCAAAAATTTAGGCCCAATGGTTGCGCTGGGCCGAGCCTGGGCTTGAGAAATATGCCAAATAAGGAAGAGGCCCAGCGCGAGGCCCGAGGCCCGATGGGTATTTGTTGTGATGGGCTGGGTCTGGGCTGAAATTCTAGGCCCGACTGTCGGGCCGGGCCGAGCCCGGGCTTGGGTTTTTTGCGTTGGGCTTTATTAGACCCGGTCCAAAGCCAGGCCCGGCCCGATCTATGGCCAGGTATAGGCACAAGATATATGTAACTCAAGCGATAGCAAGATATAAGTACATCCAGCACGATCACTATCACAAGGAAAGTAAACTCGGGTAGAGATAACCGAGGCACGCGGAGACGAAGATGTATTTCCGTGTTCGCCCACACAAGGTGAGGTACGTCACGTTGGAGAGATGCGGGCTACCACGAAGGTCTCCCGAACACCAAGAAGGCTCACCTTCTTCTCCAAGCCAATACCACGAAGGACAAAGGCTTTTCCCGAGCTTTTCCTCCACTCCGGAAATGGCGAGCTCCACAGCCACTTCACAAGCTCCACGAAAGAGAAGCTCGGGCCTCTTCACAGTCTTCCACGAAGAGGTCATTGGAGAACCAACCGCCAAGCTAACTAGGAGGTCACCCCTCCAAGAGTAACAAGCTCACGGTCTCTCACTCGAACTAATCGTATTGGAGAGCTCAATACTATGCAAAGATGCAAAGCAAGAATACCAAGAAAAGTGCTCAAATCCTTCTCTCTCAAATCCCACCAAAGCAACAAATGCTATGAAGGAACTAGAGAGGAAGAACAATGGTGGAGGTCAACCAATGACTCCAAGATCTAGATCCCAAGTGTTCCCCTCACTTAGAGGAGAAATGGATTGGTGGAGGTTGTAGATCTAGATCTCCTCTTTCAAAGCCCTTAAAACGATTGAAGAATCATAGGAGGGATGTGAGAGGAAGCTCAAGAAGGTCAACAATGATGGGAGAAAATAAGATCAAGAACCCTAGAAAACCTTTGGGGAAGAAGCCCCTTTTATAGCCCCTCAAAATATGACCGTTTGGGGTAGTAAACGAGCAGCCAGTCTATTGATAACGCGTGATGCACACGTCCGTTGGGAACCCCAAGAAGAAGGTGTGATGCGTACAGCAGCAACTTTTCCCTCAGTAAGAAACCAAGGTTATCGAACCAGTAGGAGATGCAGGCCACGTGAAGGTTGTTGGTGGAGGAGTGTAGTGCGGCGCAACACCAGGGATTCCGGCGCCAACGTGGAACCTGCACAACACAATCAAAATACTTTGCCCCAACTTAACAGTGAGGTTGTCAATCTCACCGGCTTGCTGTAAACAAAGGATTAAACGTATGGTGTGGAGAATGATGTTTGTTTGCAGAGAACAGCAGAGAACAATGATTGCAGTAGATTGTACTTCAGATGTAAAAGAATGGACCGAGGTCCACAGTTCACTAGTGGTATCTCTCCAATAAGATAAATAGCATGTTGGGTGAACAAATTACAGTTGGGCAATTGACAAATAGAGAGGGCATAACAATGCACATACATATCATGATGACTACTATGAGATTTACTTAGGGCATTACGACAAAGAACATAGACCGCTATCCAGCATGCATCTATGCCTAAAAAGTCCACCTTCGGGTTAGCATCCGCACCCCTTCCAGTATTAAGTTGCAAACAACAGACAATTGCATTAAGTACTGTACGTAATGTAAACAATACAAATATCCTTAGACAAAGCATTGATGTTTTATCCCTAGTGGCAACAGCACATCCATAACCTTAGAACTTTCTGTCACTGTCCCAGATTCAATGGAGGCATGAACCCACTATCGAGCATAAATACCCCCTCTTGGAGTCACAAGTATCAACTTGGCCAGAGCCTCTACTAGCAACGGAGAGCATGCAAGATCATAAACAACACATATATGATAGATCAATAATCAACTTGACATAGTATTCCATATTCATCGGATCCCAACAAACACAACATGTAGCATTACAAATAGATGATCTTGATCATGATAGGCAGCTCACAAGATCTAAACATGATAGCACAAGAGGAGAAGAAAACCATCTGGCTACTGCTATGGACCCGTAGTCCAAGGATGAACTACTCACGCATCAGTCCGGAGGCGGGCATGGTGATGTAGAGCCCTTCGGTGATGATTCCCCTCTCCGGCAGGGTGCCAGAGGCGATCTCCTAAATCCCCCGAGATAGGATTGGCGGCGGCGGAGTCTCAGTAACTTTTCTCGTATCGTGGCTCTCGGTACTAGGGTTTTCGCGACGGAGAGATTAAATAGGCGAAGGGGTAGAGTCGGGGGGACGCTCGAGGGGCCCACCCCATAGGGCGGCGCGGCCAGGGGTGGGGCCGCGCCCCCTAGGGTGTGGCCGCCTCGTCGCCCCTCTTCGTCTCCTCTTCGGACTTCTGGAAGGCTCCGTGGAAAATAAGACCGTGTGCTTTTGTTTCGTCCAATTCCGAGAATATTTCCTGTGTAGGATTTCTGAAACCAAAAACAGCAGAAAATAGGAACTGGCGCTTCGGCATCTTGTTAATAGGTTAGTGCCGGAAAATGCATCAAAATGATATAAAGTGTATATAAAACATGTGAGTATTGTCATAAAACTAGCATGGAACATAAGAAATTATAGATACGTTTGAGACGTATCAAGCATCCCCAAGCTTAGTTCCTACTCGCCCTCGAGTAGGTAAACGATAACAAGGATAATTTCTGAAGTGACATGCTACTATCATAATCTTGATCAATACTATTGTAAAGCATATGAGATGAATGAAGTGATTCAAAGCAATTGTAAAGATAATGACTAAACAACTGAATCATATAGCAAAGACTTTTCATGAATAGTACTTTCAAGACAAGCATCAATAGGTCTTGCATAAGAGTTAACTCATAAAGCAATAGATTCTTAATAGAAGGTTTTGAAACAACACAAAGGAAGATATAAGTTTCAGCAGTTGCTTTCAACTTTCAACATGTATATCTCATGGATAATTGTCAACACAAAGTAATATAATGAATGCAAATAAGCAAGTATGTAAGAATCAATGCACACAGTTGACACAAGTGTTTGCTTCTAAGATAGAAAGAAGTAGGTAAACTGACTCAACATAAAGTAAGAAAAAAGGCCCTTCGCAGAGGGAAGCAGGGATTACTCATGTGATAGAGCTTTTTATTTTGAAAACATGGAAACAATTTTCTCAACTGTAGTAATAATTCATATGTGTTATGCATAAAACATCCTATAAGTTGCAAGCCTCATGCATCGAATACCAATAGTGCTCGCACCTTGTCCTAATTAGCTCGGATTTCCATGGATTATCATTGCATTACATATGTTTCAACCAAGTTTCACAAAGGGGTACCTCTATGTCACCTGTACAAAGGTTCAAGGAGATGGATCGCTTTTGATTTCTCAATTTTGATAGATCTCAACTTGAGGATATCCATACCGGGACAACATAGAAAACAAATAATGGACTCCTCTTTAATGCTTAAGCATTCAACAACAGATAATATTCTCATAAGAGATTGAGGATTAATGTCCAAGCTGAAACTTCCACCATGATACATGGCTTTGGTTGGCGGCCCAATGTTCTTCTCTAACAATATGCATACTCAAACCATTTAATCATGACAAATCACCCTTACTTCAGACAAGACGAACATGCATAGCAACTCACATGATATTCAACAAAGGTGTAACAGTTGATGGCGTCCCCAGATAACATGGTTACCGCTCAACAAGCAACTTATAAGAAATAAGATACATAAGCGACATATTCATTACCACAATAGTTTTTTAGGCTATTTTCTCATGAGCTATGTATTGCAAAGACAAGGAATGAAATTTTTAAAGGTAGCACGCAAGAAATTTACTTTGGAATGGCAGAAAAATACCACATAGTAGGTAGTTATGGTGGACACAAATGGCATAAGTTTTGGCTCAAGGTTTTGGATGCATGAGAAGCATTCCCTCTCGAGTACAAGGCTTTGGCTAGCAAGGTTGTTTGAAGCAAACACAAGTATGAACCGGTATAGCAAAACTTACATAAGAACATATTGCAAGCATTATAAGACTCTACACTGTCTTCCTTGTTGTTCAAACACTTTTACCAGAAAATATCTAGACTTTAGAGAGACCAATCATGCAAACCAAATTTCAACATGCTCTACGGTAGTTCTCCACTAATAGGTTTAAACTACATGATGCAAGAGCTTAAACATGATCTATTTGAGAGCTCAAAACAATTGCCAAGTATCAAATTATTCAAGACCATATACCAATTACCACATGAAGCATTTTCTGTTTCCAACCAAATAGCAATAAATGAAGCGGCTTTCAACCTTCGCCATGAACATTAAAAGTATAGCTAAGAACACCAGTGTTCAATATGAAAAAGCGGAGCGTGTCTTTCTCCCACACAAGGAATGCTAGGATCCAAATTTATTCGAACATAAACAAAAATAAAAACATATAGACGCTTCAAGTAAAGCACATAAGATGTGACGAAATAAAAATATAGTTTCACTAGAGGTGACCTGATAAGTTGTCGATGAAGAAGGGATGCCTTGGGCATCCCCAAGCTTAGATGCTTGAGTCTTCTTAAAATATGCAGGGATGAACCACGGGGGCATCCCCAAGCTTAGACTTTTCACTCTTCTTGATCATATTGTATCATCCTCCTCTCTTGACCCTTGAAAACTTCCTCCACACCAAACTCAAAACAATCTCATTAGAGGGTTAGTGCATAATCAAAAATTCACATGTTCAGAGAGGACACAATCATTCCCAACACTTCTGGACATTACCCAAGGCTACTGAAAGTTAATGGAGCAAAGAAATCCTCTCAACACAGTAAAAGAGGCAATGTGAAATAAAAGACAGAATCTGTCAAAACAGAACAGTCCGTAAAGATGAATTTTTTCGAGGCACTTAACATGCTCAGATGAAGAAGCTAAAATTGAATGAAAGTTGCGTACATATTCTGGGACCACTCATGAATTTTCGCAGATTTTTCTGAGTTTCCTACAGAGAGATCTACTCAAATTCGTGACAGCTAGAAATCTGTTTCTGCGCAGAAATTCAAATCTAGTATCAACCTTACTATCAAAGACTTTACTTGGCACAACAATGCAATAAAGTAAATATACAAAGGTATTGCTACAGTAGTAACAAGAACCTTGACTCAAATATAAAACAAAAATTGCAGAAATATATAATGGGTTATCTCCCATAAGCGCTTTTCTTTAACGCCTTTCAGCTAGGCACATAAAGTGTAAATCAAGTATTATCAAAAGAGGAAGCATTAACATTATTACCAGGGGCTTTGCGCCTACCCTTCTTACTCTTATTCTTACTCTTTGGTTTAGGGAATATATGACCGCATCTGGGTGTAGAGGTAAAATTTAGAGTGCCTTTCCCCACATCTATGGTTGCTCCCAAGAGTTTCAGCAGGGATCTTCCAAGTGTGATTTGTCCTGTCCCTACACATTCAGTAACGAGATAATCAGTGGATACCGTTCTTCCAAGAAAGTTTGTGAACACACCTTCAGCTATTCCCTTAGGAATTATAACAGAGTTATCAGTAAGAGTTATTCCTTCTCCTCCTTCGGTAAGTCCCCAAAGTGTCAAAGATTCATAAATACTTTTAGGCATAAGGCAAAACTCAGACATAATATCACAACGGGCATAAAAATTTTCACCACAAATAGCAACTTTAATAGTAGGGTCCCACATTGAAGGTTCAAAGTTTACTGGGACATAATCAAAATGCTCACGAATCTGACTATACCCTTCTTTTAAACAAGATATATTTGTCTCGAGAGTGTTTAATCTATTATAAATACTAACAAGAGATGAATCAAAATTATTAGCGGAGCTAGATGATGTAACCAATTTTTTTATGGCATTAAAAGCTTGATCCCCATCGCAGTGAAGGAAATCTCCTCCCACTACAGCATCCAGGGCATATCTATAGCGAAGAATAAGCCCAAAATAAAAGTTACTAAGAAGCAGGCTTAGAGTCATTTTAGGTTCAGTTTTACCATAAGAATCAAAAATTCTAGACCAAGCTTCCTTAAAACTCTCCTCATCCCCTTGTTTAAAAGTAAAGATCAATTCCTCGGGTGACAGAGTAACAAATACATGACTAGACATGATAACAAAATAAATTAAATGCAAGTAACTAATTTTTTTGTGTTTTTGATATAAAGAAAGCAAACAAGACAGAAAATAAAATAAAGTAAAGCAAGACAATAAACAAAGTAAAGAGATTGGATGTGAGAGACTCCCCTTGCAGCGTGTCTTGACCTCCCCGGCAACGGCGCCGAAAAAGAGCTTGATAACGCGTGAAGCACACGTCCGTTGGGAACCCCAAGAGGAAGGTGTGATGCGTACAGCAGCAAGTTTTCCCTCGCAAGAAACCAAGGTTATCGAACCAGTAGGGAGATGAAGGCCACGTGAAGGTTGTTGGTGGAGGAGTGTAGTGCGGCGCAACACCGGGGATTCCGGCGCCAACGTGGAACCTGCACAACACAATCAAAATACTTTGCCCCAACTTAACAGTGAGGTTGTCAATCTCACTGGCTTGCTGTAAACAAAGGATTAAACGTATGGTGTGGAGAATGATGTTTGTTTGCAGAGAATAGCAGAGAACAATGATTGCAGTAGATTGTATTTCAGATGTAAAAGAATGGACCGGGGTCCACAGTTCACTAGTGATGTCTCTCCAATAAGATAAATAGCATGTTGGGTGAACAAATTACAGTTGGGCAATTGACAAATAGAGAGGGCATAACAATGCACATACATATCATGATGACTACTATGAGATTTACTTAGGGCATTACGACAAAGAACATATACCGCTATCCAAGCATGCATCTATGCCTAAAAAGTCCACCTTCGGGTTAGCATCCGCACCCCTTCCGAGTATTAAGTTGCAAACAACGGACAATTGCATTAAGTACCGTGCGTAATGTAAACAATACAAATATCCTTAGACAAAGCATTGATGTTCTATCCCTAGTGGCAACGAGCACATCCATAACCTTAGAACTTTACGTCACCGTCCCGCATTCAATGGAGGCATGAACCCACTATCGAGCATAAATACCACCTCTTGGAGTCACAAGTATCAACTTGGCCAGAGCCTCTACTAGCAACGGAGAGCATGCAAGATCATAAACAACACATATATGATAGATCAATAATCAACTTGACATAGTATTCCGTATTCATCGGATCCCAACAAACACAACATGTAGCATTACAAATAGATGATCTTGATCATGATAGGCAGCTCACAAGATCTAAACATGATAGCACAAGAGGAGAAGAAAACCATCTGCTACTCGCTATGGACCCATAGTCCAAGGATGAACTACTCACGCATCAGTCCGGAGGCGGGCATGGTGATGTAGAGCCCTTCGGTGATGATTCCCCTCTCCGGCAGGGTGCCGGAGGCGATCTCCTGAATCCCCCGAGATGGGATTAGCGGCGGCGGAGTCTCAGTAACTTTTCTCGTATCGTGGCTCTCGGTACTAGGGTTTTCGCGACGGAGAGATTAAATAGGCGAAGGGGCAGAGTCGGAGGACGCTCGAGGGGGCCACCCCATAGGGCGCCGCGGCCAGGGGTGGGGTCGCGCCCCCCCTAGGGTGTGGCCGCCTCGTCGCCCCTCTTCGTCTCCTCTTCGGACTTCTGGAAGGCTCCGTGGAAAATAAGACCGTGGGCTTTTGTTTCGTCTAATTCCGAGAATATTTCCTGTGTAAGATTTCTGAAACCAAAAACAGCAGAAAACAGGAACTGGCGCTTCGGCATCTTGTTAATAGGTTAGTGCCGGAAAATGCATCAAAATGATATAAAGTGTATATAAAACATGTGAGTATTGTCATAAAACTAGCATGGAACATAAAAAATTATAGATACGTTTGAGACGTATCATCTATCTGCCGAAAAATTCCGGCAGCGCCGGATTCTACGCCGGAACCAAAAAATGAAACCGGGAAGGAAACTGGCACGCCAGTTCCCATGCCGGAATGGCCTGCCGGTTCCCACGCCGGAATCATTTCGGCTTGCCGAAATCATTTCGGTTTCGCTAGAATGACGTACTGATATGCCATTCGGCATATACCGGAAACAATCCAGCACGCCGGAATGATTTCAGCGGCAAAACCGGCACCGCCGATTTCGATGCCGGAATTCCAGACATAATACAACAACGATGATAACTTTTACATCTGAACTCTGATTTTAGCAAACTTGGGCTTTTTGATAAGCTAAGAACATGCTCTATATAATAGAGGATATAATACCCAAAAAAGATCTAGAGGTAAAATATCAAATAAGGAGAGGTGTGAAACTCCCTAAAAGATGAACCGGTGAGACCTCCAAACTCGAAAACACAAAGGAAGATGCATACGGAATCTATTTCTGATGAACTTGGGCTTGTTGAAAAGCTAGTAACATGCTCAAGAACCTCACACAGCAACAAGATTATAGGGATGCAAAGTATGCGAAGGATTGAGCTCCCTAAGACGATGCGATTAAAGTTACTCAATCGAAAGCTCCTCTTGATAGTGCGGCTATCTATCCTATAACCCGGTCTCCCAACAACCACCTTGAGACTGGTAAAAGGAAAATCCATGGCCATACCTTTGACTTGCGCATCCCGGTTGATCTTTATGACAATGCTTCAAGCTCCAGTCAAGCCGGAATGCCTCACTTGATCATTGTTGTTTCGTGAAGACTCGCAAATTCTCCCCCATACACCCTGATGAGATAGCTTCATTGAGGCACATCTTCACATGTCCATTATCACCAAATGGACCGCAAGCTTCAAGCATGATATCTTCAATATGCTCATCTTGAACTTTCCCTTCTCAATCTTGATGACATCCATACTTGATGCCATCGTCACATGGGCTATATGAGATCATAATCTTGATGCAAGCACATGGCAAAATACCTAATCCACATAGACAACACAAATGCACATATATAGTGGGTTAGCTCATGAAGCATAATTGACAAGGTTTACCATACCACAAGATCACATGATCCAAAGTGGTACACTCTTTATGCTTCATGTGTTGACCAACTTGAATTCAATCTTCACTCTTAATCTTGTGCAACCTTGTATCTCTTCATGCTATATCATAATATCTGATCATTCATTGCTTAACACATAAGCTAGAGCATAGCTAACTTGAGTTCCACACAAGAACTCCATCTTCATTTCTTCTTCTTGATCATATCATATTCTTCTCTTCAAATCGATGATCTTGATGCCAATACCAAAAGTATAACAATATATTCATGGCATCCACACTTGAATCCAACATGTGGAATTCAAGAAATACCTATAGAATATTCCTTAATATAAAGACAATGAAAACATTAGTCCATAGAGAATTATCATTAATTACCAAAAACACACTTAGGGGCAATGTACCCTTACAATTTTCTCATAAAACACTAATCGTAAATTGACACGTAAAGTAGCAAGTGAGACCCATTTGCGGGAGCCAATTTGCTAATTTGGATGCCCCAATTGTTATCCCAATCAGAAATCAAAATATCCTAATAAAAAAACAAATAACTTAGAGGCCATCTCCTTCCTCCAGAAACAACCTGCTCATACTTCTCCACCCTCAAACATCATCTTTCCATACTCCTTCACATGATGCTCATATTCTCGCATTTGAAGGTGCCTAGGTCTTGGTTATTAAGACTAGGGACTGAACGTATGGGATGTAGATGATCCACTAAAGATCTCCTCTATGCTATTCGATCGTCTGTTATGTACCACGATACTATTTTCTCGCAAGTGTTGCTATTCCTCTCAACTCCCCACATGTACGTTCCCGCTCCTCTCTCAACTCCCATATCTTGCCTCGCGCTGCTACTTTCTCGCAAGTGTTGCTACTCCTCTCAACTCCCCACATGTACATTCCTGCTCCTTTCACCTCCATGGCCATCAATTCCACACACCATAGCTCCCATGAGCTTCTCCATCAATTCTCTAATGCTCCTCCCTTGTCCCTCCCCCTCCTATACATATCCCTCGATCACCGCAATGGATGCATTAAATTGATTCCTATGTGCCATCGAACTCGGGGAAGATCGTGGGACCGTGGGGGGGGGGGGGTTTCCAAGGTCACCAGATTCCTTGGTGACGAGGCTCTAGCGAGCCCAACCCGGTGCGGCCGATGCTTTTTTAAAAAAGTTAGTATTTTAAGATATATTTTTATGTTGCACTTGTTTGCCCTTCATGCTGCAAACTTGAGTGTGTTTTGTTCTGAAGACAAGAGCAAGATTTTTTCGATGCTTCTAGGCATATACTGCAAAATCTTGGGTTCTAGATGTTTTGTTGGTGTGTTGCAAACATTTCCCTCCTATGCTACACTAGCAACATGCGCGTGCTTTGCACATTTTGATATCACAATTTCTAATTGATTTATGCTATCTACAAATAAGACATAATACAAGCATTTCATAAATACTTGGACCAAGACTCCGAGAGCACTCTTCGGTTATTGTTATGTAGTATCGTCTGCAGTAGTAGATGTATTTTGTTTGTGAGTAGTTATAGATTAGTATCACAATGATCATGATTCGGTAATAGAAACCCCAGACTTGCCAAAAAGATAGCAAATTCCTGTGCATGTGATAGTGTATAAACCTTTTCGTCATTGACTTCCTAGGCCAGGTCACAAGGTGGTACGGATGCTCCTAGCACTAGGTCTTTGAGTTGTTCCATTGATTTTCTTTGTCCGGATGTCCTAGCTAGGAAGATGTGGAAGACTTTGCTCAATATTGTAGACCATGAATCCCTTCATTGTTGGCCGTTGGATTAAGTCCAATGAAAGGTTAGAGATTTTCTTCGTACCTCTAGTTCGAGATTGGCACACTATATAGGAGTATAGATATGTGCGACCAGTGAATATTTGATGCATACCCATATATTTCAGCCGAATTGGTCTTTTCGAAATGCTGCGACATTTTTCTTGTAACTTTCTTACACACAACGAAGAAATGATGTGACAATATATTGCTGTAAAACAAGAAAAATATTGTATTGTGAGTGTTTTGTTGCAAGTTTTGGAATGATTGTTTAGCGTTTGCCCCGCCCACGCCGACGCGTAGAGCTGGCCACATTGCTTTAAAAAGTAGTATAACACACGCTAGGCATGTTGGACCCTTTGATGATGCATCCAACCGACTCGCTGGATAAGTGACCTCAGTGTTGTTGCGAGTACACATCAACATTCACACACTTGCACATCGACGCAAGTTGCTTGCCTGGCTCGGATTGTAAATTTGCAATACGTATGTTTCTTGATTTGTGAAGCAAATATGAGTACTATTTCTTCGTGCTAGCTAGTACATTCATTCCATTGATGGTGGATCAAAGTCCTATCCCGGATGTAGGCTCCTGCTAGATTATTGCGGTCCATCTCGGTCTAGGAATCCATCGTTGTTGTCTCATTTAATCTGTCAACGTACTACTTGCAGCTCTTTTCCGTTTAATTTGAAGGCGAGCTTCGACAGCTACACTCATCTACCTATACGTGACTCCACTTAAGTAGATAGCACGGAGGAGCAGGAGAATTGAATCGTCCCCAGTGGTCGGTGGAAAAGGGGAGAGAAGCTTTTGATGCCTGAAGTAAATTATGCAACACGCTAGTCACGTACACCTCGTGATACTGCCAGAATAATGTTCACGACGATTGCCTTCCGATTGATCCAACACATATCAATAGAGAATAAGATTAAGGAGCGCACGATTATATATGATAATTATGATAGTATTATACAAGGTAGATGCCCTCGGCAAAACACCGGAGGTTGGAGAGTATTAGTAGACGTAATTTGTTTATTGAAACAGATCATGGCAGCGGTTGATAAGCAAAGCAATAATTGGCTCGAGAACTCTTCAACTTGGTGTGGCGGGCGGCCGGGCGCGTTCTTACTTGGCCACGGCGGCCTCGGCCTCTGCGGCGGCGGCGGGCGCCTTGGGCTTGCCGTCGTCGTCCTTCCCGAAGGCGGAGACGGGGAAGGTCCTGCCGAGGCCGGTGGGGGTCTTGAAGGTGATCTTGGAAGGGTCGTCCTTGTCGATGTACATGTCGCAGAGCGTGACCCAGATGAGCATCTCCTTGCTCTTGACCCCGGTCATGCGCTTCATCTTCTTGTCCTCGACGACGGCGGTGACCTCGGTGGCGTACGAGACCTGGCGGCCGATCTGCTTGAAGGTGTGCGTGAGCGCCTTCTTCTGGCGCAGCCAGACGAAGCCGGTGGCGCGGTTGTAGCCCACCTCCTCGATGTCGGCGAGCGGGAGCAGGCCCAGCGGCATGTTGGTCTCCGCCAGCAGCTCCACCGCCTTCTCCGCGCACAGCGCCGCGCCGTGGTACACCTCCGCGCCCTCCCTGTTCTTCTCGATCGCCTGCGAACCCATCTCGACGGATTGGACTGAAATCTCCCGAAGTAAACTCAGATTCAACTCTGGCTCGAATAGGTTGCTGGGGCTTGTTTTGGTCTTGGGGATCTGGTTGACACGCTGCGTTGGTGGGATTGGGGGGTCGGGGAGGGGAGGATTTTATAGGGGAAGCTGGATTGGTGCTTTCCGTTCCAGGAGATGAATACGGTCACCGGGCTGGGGAGGAGACGGTTGGAAGAGGGATTTAAGGCGAGGGTTCATTAATGCGTGGAGCATGGGTGGAAGTTGGGTCTTCCTATCCCCGCCTTGGTCAAGATCTAAAAACATTTCCAGCCACGTTTTTCAAATCGTTTATAAAAAAAAGATTGGCGCGTCGAACTTTCGACGGTCCCCTAGCCACGTGTTCCAAAACCTTTTTTGTCTGGGTGGTCCAATACGGTGTCCGATGCTCCAACCTATTTCCGCTACACATGAAAATCTTCGTTAGCGACGGATGAAACGAAAACCCGCGTCGCGAGTGGCGGAGCTGATTCGTCAGCAACGCAGAGGCATGCAATGCAGCAGCTTTACCTTAATAGCAACGATGGTTTCCATGGCGGTGCAGGCGAGACGTCCAGTCGGCACTACGTCACCTCCACGCGTCGCCGCTGTTCGCATTCCCGCACATGTCCGCGCGCCTTCTCCACGGCTTCCCGTGCTTTCTCCCCACATCTTCCCTCGTCAACACCGGCTATAAAAGGTCCCCCGCTCGCCATCGCCACCACAGCCGCCGGCAATCCATCCCTCCGCCTCCACGACACCATGCCTCGCTGCCTAGCCACCACGTATGCAATGATGAGCCGCACCGGTGGCGGCGGCCAGGCTCCTCTATCATCGCCTCCACCTCCATGTTCGAGTTCGACTACGAAAACGATGAGGACGACGTCGGGGGGAGGACCCGTAGCTCGGGACGATGAACGAGCAGTTCATGGCCGACGCGCTGCGGGAGGCAGCAGAGGAGGAGGCGGCTCACACGGCCTTCGAAGTAGAGCAGCAGTAGCGCGGAGTTGGACTCGGATGACGACGATGACTGGAGCGGGCCTGACCTGGAGGAGAAGGCCGCGAAGCAAAGGTCCATCCTAACGTCCTTCGAGGATAATGAAGGCCGAGGATGACGCCAACGAGGTGCTGCAGCAACGAAGGGAGCGACGGGTGATACGTTGCAAATTTGATGCTCCATGCTTGTTTTTCATCAATTTCTATATGTTTTGTTTACACTTCGTTGCACTTTTATACATTTTCCAGAACTAACACCTATTGACAAGATGTCACAGTGCCAGTTCCCTGTTTTCTGTTGTTTTGTATTTTAGAAAAGTTGTACAGGAAATATTCTCGGAAGACGAAACAAAAGCCGAAGTTCCTATTTTACTATAACGAAGACGGAGTCCGGAGGAGAGACGAAGATGCACCACGAGGTGGCCACACCTGGCCTAGGCGCAGCCCAGGCCCTAGCCACACCTGGCCTAGGGGTGGTGTGGGCCCCTCGGGCACCCACCGACCTCGCCCTTCCGCCTATTTATTCATCTGATCGGGAAAAACCTAAATACCCGAGCCTCCATCCATGAAAATTTTCGTCGCGGCCGCCATCGCAGACCCTAGCTCGGGAGGGTTCTGAAGCTCTTCCCGGTACCCTGCCGGACAGGGAGATCATCACCGAAGGCCTCTACATCGCCATGCCCGCCTCCGAAGTGATGTGTGAGTAGTTCATCCCTGGACTATGGGTCCATAGCAGTAGCTAGATGGTTGTCTTCTCCAATTTGTGCCTCATGTTTAGATCTTGTGAGCTGCCTATAATGATCAAGATCATCTTTATATAAAGCTACATGTTGTGTTTGCTGGGATCCGATGAATATTGAATACTATGTTGAGATCGATTGTATACTTGTCATATGTTATTTGTGATCTTGCATGCTCTCTGTTGCTAGTAGATACTCTGCCTAAGTAGATGCTTGTGACACCAAGAGGGAGTATTTATGCTCGATAGTAGGTTCATGCCTCTAGTTTTCTGGAAGAGTGACAATAACTTCTAAGATTGTAGATGTGTTGTTGCTACTAGGGAGAAAAAAATGTTTTATCCAATGATAATTCTATTGTTTACTTTACACGCATTGCTTAATGCGATAATATGTTGCTTGCAACTTAATACTGGAATGGGTTCGGACGATAACCGGAAGGTGGATTATTAGTAATAGATCCTGTTGGATTACGGTCTATGTATTATGTTGTAGGGATTTCTATTTTCGTGCCCTCGGGTCCTTAGTTGTGCTTAGTTTTCCCCAGCTCCTTAGTTTTTCCTCAGTTTTCCCCAAGACCTTGTCTGAAACCCGCAGAAGGAGCTCGGACAGAAGGGATCCGTTAAGTTGGCCGTTCCGTGCTGACGAGTGGGGTCGTGTCATTTGTGGGGCCGCGTCGTGTGGGGCAGGTAGGAAAGAACCGCGTGGGACAGGACGAGACCATGTTTGTGTGGCTGTAGCGTGTGAGGCCGTAGCGTGTGGGGCCGTAGCGTGTGGAGACGTGTGGGTCCGGGACGTGGGCACGAGTGGTTTCGTCTCTTTCGCCCGGATTAGCAGTTTTCAATGTACCTTTTTCCTCTCTCTCGCTCGATCTCATTCATATTTGATAGCCCAAATTGGTAGCAAATCTAGAGCAGCTTCTCCTTCTGTTTTTTAACGACATTCATTTCTTTATGCCTTCGTTTTTACCCAATCAGGTAGGAAATCTAGGGCACAAATCCAGAAAAAATATAGGATAAGCCGCATACAGCAGCCAACATAGCATAGATATATTAACGACGGATCCAACAAGTAGTACCGATAGAACCCTACAACATAAGCTACATTTTACATGAATTTAAGCTGCTCTACGGATAGAGCAAGTCACATACGAGAGTGCGATAGCATGTTCAACGCCTCCAGAGTTGCGCCCGTGACTCGCTTGGAGGTTGCGGAGGTGAATCCCAAGTGCTTGGTGTTTGGCCATGAACGCATGCACGTTCACCGTCGTTCCAACTCTAGCGCCGCATCCGCCAATGGATTCAGCATGGTTCACTGTGCAGCTTGAAGTCGGTGGCGCGGAGCTTCCTGTTGCGAAGGGGCACTTGTAAATTCCTCGAGCAAAGGGGCCATCGTAATGGCCGGACCGCAGCCGCCTCGAGGACGTGACGAGTCTTGGTGTGGAAGGACTCGTCGTCGCCGTCGACGTCGCTCGCTTCCGCACCTGTCACGTAGCACCAAAGATCGTGCAAAAACACGGAGTCAATTGCAACGATGATGGAACAGAGAGTGAACAAAGATCATGCATGATAATATGGGCTCGAAAAAAGAGGTAGCCTCGGTTACATTGGACACACTTATATCCGAGAATTTGAATCGACAAACCAAAGATCATGCACAACAAATTTGTACACACCAATTGTTTACTGACCAAACCCTGAATCAATTTGTGCCCAAATATTCATCATCATCGACACAAATCTTAAACAAAAGCAAATCACAAGATCTAACACAAAAGGATTGAACTAGGAACAGACGCACCCTAATAACGCTAGATCTAACACAAATGGATTGAACTAGGAACAGACGAACCCTAATAACGCTAGATCTAACACAAAAGGATTGAAATGGGATAAGAACAAGGGAGCAAAGGGTTACCTCCTGCTCGTCGTCGACGATGCTGGTGTCGTAGGGGTTCTCCGGCGCGTCGTACGGCACTGGTTCGTACGGGTCCCAAGCGACGGGGGCCTGGACGTTGGCGGCGGCCGATGCGCCGGCTGCTACGTTGGAAGCAGCGACAGGGGCCTGGACGGGGGCAGCGGTGAATGCGCCGGCGGCTGATGCGCCGGCTGCTACGTTGGAAGCAGCGACAGGGGCCTGGACGGGGGCAGCGGCCGATGCGCCGGCGGCTGATGCGCCGACAATGGGCATCTCATTCTTCTCCATCGCCGACGGTTTTCTTCGGGGTTTTTTCTTCGGTTGTGGAGAAGATGATGGGACAGGAGAGGCGGTTGCAGTGAGAACGTGCGTCGAGGGAGAGGAAAAGGGCTCTATAAAGACGAAGGTGGCGTGTACCGCAACACGCGTCCGCTATGCACGGCTGTAGCGTGCACCGCGACACGAGTCTAACCCTGGGACGTTTGGTGTACTCAGTTATAACCTCGGGCCTTATACGGAAATTTTATCCGTACTCGGTTTTCCCCTCGAGTACTTAGGCTCGGCAAGTGCAATATACTCAGTCTTACCCTCAAGTAGCTAGTCAACGAGAGTCAACAAATGAGATTAACATATCTAATTGAGGCATTTCATGCGCAAAAAAATTCAAAAAAATAAAAACATAGTGGCACCTACTCATGGAGTCTTCCTACGCAACCTGCCACCAAGAAAACCTTAACAAACATATATAAATCAAGTTTTACCACAAATTGCCACTTCTCATAATCACTAGTGTAGCTATGAAGATGCATGGTTTTCCACTCAAACCCCTTTGCAAAACATCTTCCCCAAAAACATAGTTTGTCTAAATGATGCCATAATTGTCACACTCATGTATATTTGAATTGCAAATAATTTGATGTAGCCCAATATGAATTATATTGTACAAAATACGCATTTTTCATTTTGTAATTCTTTTTGTTTGAATCCCTTAGTCTATTTACTATTTATGTGCCCTTGGATTGTTAGTACTACTCAGTTTTGCCCTCACGTTCTGTCACAAATGCTCTCAGAAGCCCAAACTTATCCTGATTGGTTGAGCCGTTGTCACACGGATCGACTCCACGAACCGTTGATCAACTGATCTAACGGGCAGTATACCCCTCCCCATCTCTTCGTGGCCACCCCTCTCTCTCTCTTCGTGGCCACCCCTCTCTCTCTCTCTGTCGGTGGATGCTTTCCTTTTTCTTTTAGGTATAATTTTGGTATAAACATGAGGCATACATATTTGCGGATTTCGGTGAATGCATTATTTTCACCCCTCTAACAATTATCAACTATCTTTCGCTTTCCTTTTTCTTTTAGGGGATATAGTTTTGGCATATAGTTTCGGTAATTGAAACGGCCCAAAAGTGGTATAATTTCGGTATAAACATGAGGCATACATATTTGCGGATTTCGGTGAATGCATTATTTTCACCCCTCTAACAATTATCAACTATCTTTCGCTTTCCTTTTTCTTTTAGGGGATATAGTTTTGGCATATAGTTTCGGTAATTTGAAATGGCCCAAAAGTGGTATAATTTCGGTATAAACATGAGGCATACATATTTGCGGATTTTGGTGAATGCATTATTGTCACCCCTCTAACAATTATCAACTATCTTTCGCTTTCCTTTTTCTTTTAGGGGATATAGTTTTGGCATATTGTTTCGGTAATTTGAAACGGCCCAACTATCTTTCGCTTTCCTTTTTCTTTTAGGGGATATAGTTTTGGCATATAGTTTCGGTAATTTGAAACGGCACACACTAATATAGTTCGGTGAGCAATGATAAGAATCCCTTGTATAAACATGAGGCATACATAAAGCATTCCAATATAGTTGGTAATTTCGGTGAATGCACACACTAACTATGAAAACAACTACGTACAAGTACATGTAACTTCCCATAATGAATTTGTAACAAGGTATCCCTTGTAACAACTTCTAGCGCCTGGTGAGCAATGATAAGAATCCGATCGCAATTATACAACAGAAAAAACAACCAGCCATCAGATTAGCTTGCTTCTTCAACTCGATCAGCTGCCTTAATCGCTTGTTCATTTTCTTCGGTTCTCCCTTCACTTCCACCCGAGTCCTACATTGGGAGCATTAGGCATAATCGGAACGGCTCCTCTCTCCGCCGCATTCTCTACAGACAAGTCCCCCCTCCCAAATTGCGCTCCCCAATAGCGCCAATTGATTCCCGCAATTGAAGCCTCCGAACGTACACATCGATCCACTCGAAATGCCTGCATTTCTTCAGGATCTGAAAACAATAACGGGAACCCTAAATCCCAAATTCGAGGGAATAGCAAGAAAATCGAGAGAAAACAGAGAAATTGGAGCGAGATCTAACCTTATCCCCTTCTCTATATGGCAAGCTCTCGCATGCAAGGAACTCACGTCCACGGTTGCCGTTCTCGTCCGTCTTATAGATCGACCGCTTCAGAGGCTCCTGGCGTGGGCAGTCAGGGCATCTTGTCAAAGGCACGGGTCCATACTGCGGCCATGAAGAACGGGAGGTCGAAGAGAAACTAGACATCACCCGCCTGCCGGAGAAGGGCTGCCGCTGGCGGAGAAGAAGAACAATGGGGCGCGGGGAAAGAAAGGGGAAACAATAGCACGGGCACGGGCGCGGGGCTGGCTCGGGCTCCCATTTTACAACGGTCACCTGGGTAAGCTGTGGGTCCGGCGCACTAACGAGGACAGGTTGTGGGTCCCACGATGATCTAGATAAGTGAAGACGTGTCCACTGCGGGGCACCAACAGCGGCCCCACTTGCCAGCACCAACCAACGTCAACTAAACGGAATCCTCCGTCCGAGCTCCTTCTGCGGGTTTCAAACAATGTCTTGGGGAAAACTGAGGAAAAACTAAGGGGCTGGGGAAAACTGAGCACAACTAAGGAGCCAGGGGCACGAAAATAGAAATCCCTATGTTGTAATGCTGACAAGGGTGCTCCCCAGGAATGCCCACCTTTAGGGGCTTAGGGTTGACGGAATCCTGCAGGCTGACACGAGACATCGGATACCAAACAGATAGGGAGAGAGACTTACCCAGGTTCGGGGCCCTCGATGAGGTAAAACCCACACTTCCTGCTTGTCTGATTTTGATTATTGAATATATCGGGTTACAATGGGGTAGCCGAAGGCTTAGGTTACGATCTTGTCGAGATGCTAAGGTTCTAAAGGTCATAGCTCTTGACTTGCGGTGAATCTATTTGATGTAATTGTGTCCCTCGACAGACCGTCTCCTGGCCCTTATATTGCAGGCCAGGTCTCGAGAGTTTTGTCCGGGTTCGACTAGGTTACAAAGAATTCTACTTCTAATCTTTCATTTTTTAACGTCTTCTTGCCTTGTTCGTCAAGAATTCTTCTTCGAGTGAATCTACTTCTCTGGAACCGACGTATCGACCCATCTTGGTTGCTGAGCAATCTTCATCGGCCCCTTGTTAGGCCGTAGGAGGTAGCATAATGTTGTTTACCCGAAGGGTAATGCCCACATCAGTAGACCCCGAGTGACTGGTCGAAGTAAAGCTTCGAGCAGGGACTAGAATTGTCTTCTGTCGAATGTACATAGCTGCCGAAAAGATTTGATCATTCCTTTCCATTTGAAAGCAAGTTTTTATCGGGTGCACGTCCAGCGCTCTCGATGGGAGTAGCCCCCGAGTCTAGGCATGGATGCTTGCAACCATGTGTAGATGATGTCCACGCGCGCTCTATTCTTGTAGACAATGTTGGGCCTCCAAGTGCAGAGGTTTGTAGAACAGCAACAAGTTTCCCTTAAGTGATCACCCAAGGTTTATCGAACTCAGGGAGGTAGAGGTCAAAGGTATCCCTCTCAAGCAACCCTGCAATTACGATACAAGAAGTCTCTTGTGTCTCCAACACACCCAATACACTTTGTCAAATGTATAGGTGCACTAGTTAGGCGAAGAGATAGTAAAATGCAAGTCATATGGATGAATATGAGTGGTAATAACAATCTGAAATAAATATGGAGCAAGTAGACATGCAGTAAAATAGTAAATAAACAGTGATTCGATTCTTGGAAACAAGGCCTAGGGATCATACTTTCACTAGTGGTCACTCTCAGCAATGATATCATAAAGGAATATAAATATAAGCACTTCACTATGCTACTCTGAAAGACTCTCCGGTTGGATAACGAACACTAATTCACCATGTAGGGATGCAAAAGCAAACCTTAAAAATGTATTCCCAAGTACTAATGAACACCCCATGTTGCACTTTGAGCATTCATAGGCGGTACTAACACACCATAATTTCATAGAGACATCCAACTCAAATCATAATTCAGTAAACAAGTATTCTGTGAAATATAGCCTAAGAGACCCACACGGTGCACACACTCCACCTTTACACATGTGCGACAAGGAGTCTCCGGGGATCACATAAGTAAAGTTCACTTGAATAGCATAACGACATCTAGATGCAAAGCTCATGATCACATAAAGATCACACCATGGAAGAGAGATAGACCACATAGCTACCGGTAGAGCCCTCAGCCCCGAGGAAGAACTACTCACTCCTCATCATGGGAGTCAGCAACGGCGATGGAGATGGCGGTGGAGTCGATGGAGATAGCTCCGGGGCAATTCCCTGTCCCGGCAGGGTGCCGGAACAGAGACTTCTGTCCCCCGGATCTTGTCTGCGACAGCGGCGGAGCTATGGAACTTTCATGGACAGAGGCTTGTATATTTAGGGTTTTTGTGTTGGGAGCTTTATATAGGCGGAAGGGCGAGGTCGGTGGAGGCCTGGTGGCCCTAGACCACCCCTAGGGCGGGCTAGGTCCAGGCCGCGCCTAGGGTAGGTTTGGCTAGCCTGTGGCCCCCTTCGTCTCTCCTCTGGACTTTGTATCCGCTCTGGCAAAAATAGGAACTTTGGCTTTTGTTTTGTCCAATTCCGAAAATATTTCTTATACAACTCTTCTGAAATATAAAAACAGCAGAAAACAGGAAACTAGCACTGTGGCATCTTGTCAATACGTTAGTGCCGGAAAATGTATAAAAGTGTCATGAAGTGTAAACAAAACATATACCAATTGGTGTAAAACAAGAGAGATCGGAGATGATAGATTCCCCTTGCAGAAATCCTCTTTTTCCCCGGAAACGGCGCAAGAAAAAGAGCTTGATGGTGCTTATCATAACGCCGACTTCACACTGTTCGGGAAACCCAAGAGGAAGGTATAAGGGAAAACCTTGGTTTCATCACACCTTCCTCTTGGGGTTCCCAACGAGATTGCCAACTTCCATGGCAGCACCATCAACGGGCGACGACGGAGAAGGGGAAGAGGGAGGGAGGCAAAAATTTGCGGGGCCGTCAAGGACCCCGAGGGACGGCAAGTAGGATAGGGGAGATCACCTAGCCGTGTTTCATTCAAAGTTGTCAAATATAATCAAATTTGAAGGAAAAACTTATAATTTGTATTATTAACATGTTTTGGGGTCTCATTTGGGGACGTGGTTGGAGAACATATGCGCCCCTAAAGCTGCACTACGCGACGGCCCCCAAACGATCGATCCGACACTTTATCCGGACTCGCTTTGGTGGATGCAGCTAGAGACGCTCTAACAGTGTTTTGAAGAAGATCCACAATATAAATCATACTTGCATGATGTAAGGTTTCGCTCATCGCGGCTTGAACCTGTGTAAAATAATGCTTGTCTCTGTGTGATTGTGAGATCCATCTCAATCGTTGATAGGGCTCATTGTGCTCTGTTCCCCTGCCGAACCAAAAGGGGAGTACCATTCCCCAGTGTCTGAATCCACAACTCATAACGGCTGAGGCTTGAAATTTTTTTAAGAGGGGCTGGTCAAAGAAGACAACTCACAGAAGGAAGAAAACCAAAAAAAAAATAGAGAAGAAGTTATAGCAAAATATATTTTTCATTGATATACCAAAATTCACTCAATAATTGATGATGACAAAAGGATATACAATTGCATATATTACCGAAAGGGAATAATCTAGACAATAGGAGATACAACAACTAACACTTCTCAATTAAAGTCCACCCAATGAGTTGCTTCATCGAAATAATAGCAATCTCCATTTCAATGTTATTAATTTCTTAGGAATCCTTTTTCCATTTTATTCAGAAAATGCACATTCAATAGTTGCGGTTGAGACCGGTAAAGTAAGAACTGGGTGAATCAATATGCGCATTAAAAAATAGTTACTACTTTCAGCAATGTTCAAACCAACTCGTATAGCAGCAAAGAACAATATATACGTATCAATCAAGTGATAATCATCATTTTTTTCCTTTTGCTACAAGTTGTTGACAAATCTCTGATATAGTTGTCAAATTCTGAAACTTCGGGTGTGCAAGTATACCATGCTCATAATGGTGCAATTGACATTTCAGAATTTCGCTTTCTCGTTCTTCGAAATCAGCGGGATATAATTTAGAAGATAGAGAACATAAATTATCACATCGATAATTATGACCTAAATGAGTTCTCGAGGTCCAAGGAAGTGCACATAATAAGAAGCTATATTGCTTGTTTGTTGAATCTTGTGCTTGTTGATCCACAACAACCATGAAAATATCACACCGATAATGGTGATCAACTGTACTCTCATCACCTGCATGAGAATTAATGAAATCCACATATAACTCACAAAAAGTCTGGCATTTTAACTCCATGTTTCGCACAAAATGAAAGCACATTATATTTGAGCTTGCTCCAACCATTATCTCTTAGCTTGTGAACCAACAATTTTGTAGTCTTCATGTCATCCATGGCATTCACAATATCTTGAGACTTTAGTTGTAAATTTTTGCATAACGTATATGTGATTCCCATAAATTCTTTCATGACATCCACAATAAATATAATTTAAAATACATCATCAACTTAACAACACCACTAGAATTTGCTCGTGCTGAAGGTGAAGTAGCCCAACCTTTAGACGTGGCAATGCTTTTAAGTACCAAAAATGTTGGTTGGTATAGCTTCAAAAGTCCGCTTTAAAGTTCCAACTTGATTAGCCCCACTTGCATTTCCCATACGAGTTAAGAACACACAATCCTTTCCATTGTTAAACTTCTTCCACTTCCTGAACCCTTCCGCTGTAAACTTATCAGACCCTTCCTTTTCAAGTGGCTTCTTGTAAAATAGAAAGCATGAAAAATAATAGACTGCATCTTTTATAGGGTAGTATTGTAACCATTGAAAGGTCTTAAACCAATGGTACTAAAACTTGCATGGATGATTTGCTGCATCATCAAGAGGATACTCATATTTGTGAAATTGATATGGCTCATGCTTCGTATATGCCAAACGAGCCCTTTCTTGATCATTGGGAAGATAGTCCGAAATTGTGCACCGAAGACCTGCATCCCTTTGCACTACCAAAACAACAGATTCAACATTGCTTTTCTGACCCAAAGGTGGAGGTGGTGTTGCTACTCTTGGTGTTAGTGGTGAAACTAAAATTTCTTCTTCAACACGTTGTGGTTATTATTCATTTAAATTAGGGCCAGCAACCAGATCATCAACATAATCATCAACAAGGTCAACATCTAGTTCTCTTCCCAAAATAAGAATGCATATTGTGCATTGCCACAGCCTTTCCTTTGTTTTTAACCATAATTCTCCTAGGAAGATAAAATTGAAAACCATCAGCTATGAATCATGTACTCAAATTCTAAATCTAAAAGGGAAATTGTGGATAAAATCATACAACTATACTGCAATAATTCCTACAAAACAAGTGCCAGATCTAAATTCTAACGTAGTGTTTGGATGCAATAAATTAGGATCTAGAATTAGGAAACTGGAATTTAGGCCTTCAATTCGGTTGTTTGGGAGCGAATAGAATTAGAGCCTGGAAACTGTGTCTAATTCCACCGCCCGCCCGCGCGTAGGCATTTTCTTCTGTTAAAGATTCGGAGGTCTCACCCTCCGTATTTGCGTGGAATTTGATTCCCGAACCGGTACGCTCAGCTCTCTCCCAAACAGGTCGCGATCCATCTACCAGAGCTCGAGCAGGTCGCCGTCCTCCTCCCTCCTCTCCCTACTCCGGCCTCCTCCCTCCTCTCTATTCTCTCCTCTCCGCAATCCGGCATACCCTCCGCCCTCCTTCCCTGCCAACTTGCAGCGCCGCCGTCCGCCGCCGTTACCCTGCCCAAACCCTAGGGTCGAGCTTGGGGTTGGGGAAAACGGCGCGAGATGCTCCCCTGGTGGCGCTCGCCCCGCCAGTCTCTTCTTGCCGTGGTGGCGCAGCTTCTCTCTCCGCGAGCACAGACGCGGCCGTCCGGCCGGCCGACCTCTCTCCGGCCCCTCTCCCGTGGTGGATTCCCCAGTAGCACACACGCGCATGCCGGCCAGATTATCCAGGATCGATCCCCTGGCACGCACGCGCACGTCGGCCGGATTGTCCAGTCCTGGATTCTCCACTAGCACACACGCGCACGCGGCGGATTGTCAAGTCCTGGATCGATTCCCTAGCATCTTGCTTTCTCTGTTATCTATTCTAGTGTCCACTCCTCTGTATATAATAAACGGTGCTTCCAGTTCTTACTTATTTCGTTTTTCTACAGGAATTAGCAATAGCTGAGTCCAAGTGAAGTTCCAACTGAATGTATATTCATATGTCTAGCTAACGTTTTGCTTCCATGAATTTTCTGTTCTGATACATATGATTTTTAATGTGTGTTGTCTTGCATAATGCCTAAATTTTTTACACATGTTTCAAATGAACTTTTATATATGAGAAAAATAATATATACATTCTAATACACACATGCTATTTTTTTACAAGTACATAAGATTATGTTGTCCAAACTCAAAAAAACATCAAATTCTATGGTTTGTACATCCAAACAGGAATTGGAATTGGGTACAACCTTTAATTCCAACACCAAATTCCAAGGACACCCAAACGACGGAATCAGAATTCGAAAGCAATTCATTTCCATCCTGAATTTGGAATTTTCAGACTAATTCAATTCCAGATTCAATTCACTGCATCCAAACAAAGCGTAAAGGAAATCAGAACATTAACCTCAACAGCCAAGATCAGAGTGGTTGAGCTGCTCCTTGTGGTCCACCGGCCTCGCTCAAACTAATGGCAAGCACGAACACCGATGACTAGAGGCGCCGAGGCGGAGCGACGGCGAAGATCTGAGAGCGCCGAGGCAAAGAGATGGGGGCGAGCCAGCAATGGGATGGGTAGGGGTCGAGTAGTAGACATGGGAAGGATGGTGGTGGGAGCAGCACAAAAATGCGAGGAGTCCACAGCTGCACGCTGCAGGCTTCGATCGGAAGCCTCATTTTTACAATCCCGTTATTTTTTTAGAGTAATAAACAAAGACGGAAGGACCAGAAGCCAGCATATTTTAGGGGGTAAAAAAATTGTTTGCATGTTGGGGGGGGGGGGCAGGGGTTGTTGTTCCCCCTACCTCTGCCGATGACGAGAATACAACTATGATAATAACATTATTATTCTTGCCTCTAGGAAATATTTCCAACACCCGAGTTCTCGTCATTAAGACTAGGGAGTGAACTTATGAGATGTAGATGATTCAATAAAGATCTCATGCACATTGTTCAATTGTCGGGTGTGTGTCGTGCTACTTCATTGCAACGCGTTGCTGCACTCGCAAGTGTTGCTACTCCTCTCAACTCCCCACATGTATGTGCCTCTTCTCACCACCGCGGCCATGAATTCCACACAATATAGCTTTGTGAGCTCCTCTATCAATTCTCTAAAACTCGTCTGTTTTCCCTCTGCCATGGCCCATGGGTGCATTAAATCAAGCCATATGTGCCACCTAACCGAGGGAGATGATGTGGTCCATCGGGTTTCCAAGGTGGACAAATTCTGTGATGGCGAGGCTTTGGCGAGCCTGATCCGGTTTGGCCGATGCTTTAAAAAATGTCAATCATTTTACAATCTTTTTTATGTTGCACATGTTTGCCTGTCGTGCTGCAAACTTGAGTGTGTTTCCTTGCAAAGACAAGAGCAAGATGTTGTGATCCTGCATGTTTTGTTGGTGTGCTACAAACATTGCCATATCCGATGTTGCATATGTGTGATGCGTTTTTATTGGGATTTGCTGCAAGTAGTGAATATTTATTGCTTTCCCATATATTTTCTACCGATTTGGTGTTCTCGAAATGTTGCAAAAAAAAATTTATACTTTTTATACAAAACAAAGAAGTGAGGTCACAATGTTGAAATGCAAGACAAATAATGCATCTTGTGGGTTTAGTGTTTGCTCCGCCCGCTGACACCCTCGCACTGGCCACATTGCTATAAAAAGTACAATCATCCTGAGATTTTGCACAGTAGGAGTACATCATTGCCTACACCAAGAATGTTTTTTGAATTTTTTGAAACTTCAAAATGTTGAATTCGAATTTTGTAAATAAAAAAGAGAGCCATGTAGCTCAGGCTACATTTGGACTTTCCGATAACACACTAGGCATGTTGTACCCTTTGATGATGCATCCAACCGACTCGCTTGACAAGTGACCTCTTGTTGTTGCGAGTACAGATCAACATTTACACGCTTGCACATCGAAGCAAGGTTCTTGCCTGGCCCTGGCTCATATTCTGAATATGTTTCTTGATTTGCGAAGAAAACACGAGTACTTCTGGCTCTGAACACAATATCAGAGTGCTCATTCGATGATGGTGGATCAAAGTCCTATTCCGGCTGTAGGCCGTCCATCTCGGTCTGGGAATCCATCGTCCTCTTTTCCTTTAGTAGTTGTCTCCTTTAATCCATGATCTTTCTCTTTTCCTTTTAATTTCAGGCGAGCTAGTACTCTGTATTAACTGGTCGACAGCTGCCCTCATCTACCGATATATGACTTTATTTAGGGTCTATTTGATTCGTAAAATTGTTTGATTTGTAAGATTCGTAGAAAGAGAAATAGGAGAATCGTTGGATTACAATGTCATGTCCAGTTAAATCTTATATGACTTGGAATGTACAATATTGTTTTTTAAGTAGCACAGAAAAATCAAAGAAATTGTAACATGATGTTTGGATGGATGAATTTTTTTCTACAAAACACAGTGCAGTATAATCGTATAAAAAATTCCTATGCATTCCCAAGAATTCAACCATATGAGTTAAATGGTGCACATACAAAAAAGTTTCTAACAATAAAATTCTATTAAATTTCGATCAAACAAGCCCTTAAACAACATAGCATGGAGCGCGTTGATCTCAAGTAGGAGGAGGACAACCTTCGCCGGTCCACCGCATGAAGATGGAGCGCATCAATCTCGAGTTGGAGGAGGCCACCGCCGCCATCCACCACGTGGAGACGGAGCGCGTCGATCTCGAGTAGGAGGAGGCCACCGTCCGCCGTGTGAAGGCGGAGCGCGCTGAGGTCAAGTTGGAGGAGGAAGCCATGGGTCGTTGTCAGCTGTCGTGCCCACAAGCCCCGATGAGGTATCATGGGGGTGAATTTTGGTAAAATTTGGGTTCCAGTAGTCCACCTTTAGGCCATAGCTAAATCTAGGTTTTTGTTTTGCGTGTTTGTAAATTTTGCGTCTGGAATCACATAGAATCGATAGATGAACTTGGATTTTTTTTCGATAAAGGAAATATATTAATATCATAAGATACCAATTACACCCAGCCCCTGCAACAACATAACACCCTAATGGCAATACGGATGCACACAACAAAAAGAAATAAAAGAAAACTAAGAAACAAAAGCCCCGTCATAGCATCCTAGGCTTAGAAACAGCAATACAACCACCACCAATACAACACCTGAAATACATAATTTCCAAAAAAATGACGCCTCCAAAAAGGAAACGGTGGCCGTCGTCGTCCGACCAAAGATCTTAGGTTTTCACCCTAAAGATAGTCCCCACTTTCAAAACAATGTCTCCAACAAGGTCATTGCCAGGCATAACCAGTTAAGGCCAGACCTTTGGTTTTCACCCTGAAAGGTAGGACTCTGAACTTCACCTCTGCTACTACCCACACTTCCATACCACTGCTGTGGATCCCGGGACATCAAGCAAGTCCCTCAATAATACAGAGACTTGAACCTCCCTTAGCTAGTCCTCCACTCCGGCCTTCATGTTATTCCCTTCATCTGACTGCATCATGGATCAAAATGTCTCTTGATGCCAACACAGACAAGAGCTTCGCGCCGCTCCCTCCAGAACCAATCGGCCGGATTAAAAGCATGGGTGCACACGACCGAATACCACCGTTCCAGCAAACTCCAGGCAAAAAAACAATGTTACATTTGCCGGCGGCGCCTTTCTGAACTCAACTCTCCTGCCAGATCGAGAAGAGCAAACCTCAAGCAAGTCTTCATCTTTGCCCAAGAGAGACCCTAGGACCGCCGCCTTTATTCAGGTCGGGCCCCCACGCCGGCGACCATCCCATCCTGGCCACAGATGCTGCCGGAGACACCAAGCGCAGATCGCGTTGTCCGGAGACACCGCACACGCCCTGGCCACCGTCGCATCCGAATGCCTGCCCTCCACCGGCGACAACAGTCGTCGCCGGCTTGCACGCCTCTCCACCTTGCCGCCAGGACGAGGTGACAGATCGAAAGACCCACCACCACCATCCGCAGGCCGACCATCTCCAGCGAAGAAGAGGGCCGCCTCCATCGTCGAACCCAAGGCTGCTGCCCCGGGCGACCTCGTGCCGCGGGAGAAGCCCAAGATCACCTCCACTCACCGGCGAGAGGCAGGGGGATATTGGCGCAGATCGAGGACCTGGTCGCTGCCCACCACCAGCCACCACTGCCAAGGTCTGGCCACCGCCGAAGATCGTGGACCTGGCTGCAGGAGGAGCCGACGGGAGGAGGGGGCGCAGTGCCAAGTGACAAGGTATCAACTTGTCAATGCCTACAGATTGTAGACTAGAGTTTTCGTAGGAAGTAGAGGGCAAGTAGATCTCGAGGGTTCAGTCAGAAAAGTACTCGACTGCTAGAAAACTAGGATTATGTTGACAATGAAATCGATCCTCTCTTCGTCCCTCGACTCCCCCTTATATAGAAGGTGGAGCCGAGGGTTTCGTATTACACAAGTTTACAGATTCCGGGAGACTCTTTGAGTTCGACCCGTAAAGTTACAAATCTCTTTATTCCTAATACAATTCTATCTTTCCATATCATCATCTAATTGGGCTTCCGAGCTTCGTATTCGACGACTCATGGGCCTTCAGGAAATCCCGGGTACTATCTTCGGCAGGCCCACTGGGGATGCCTATGTCACCAAGGTCTGGCCGCCGCCGCCCAGCACCATCCGCGTCCAACCAGCCTCAGCGTGGAGGAGAGATCCCAGCCGCCGCTCCCAGCGCGGCGCGAGGAAGGGCCGCCGCCACCATGCCCCGTGGACTTTGCCCGACGGCGCCACCGGCAGCGGCAGCGGGAGGTGGTTAGGGTTACGAGGGGGACGAGGTGTGTGCGGGATGAAGAGGTGCGTCCATCGTCGAACCCAAGGCTGCGCCCCGGGCGACCTCGTGCCGCGGGAGAAGCCCAAGATCACCTCCACGCACCGACGAGATGAACTCGGATGTGATCATCATAAAAATTCATACGAATTAGTTTTTTTGAATTTCTCAATTCCAAGCTTTCTAATTCCGCTGCATCCCATTGAGACTGTATTCGCGCTTATACAATTTCAAATTTAGCATATCTGCTGGAGTTGCTTTTACATCCTTATACGTAATAATTTGTTTATTAAAAACAGATCATAGCAAAGTAATACTCCAGCTTAAGAACTCTCCAAACTTCGTATGCCGATCGCCTCCTTATTACTTGGCCACGGCGGCCTCGCCGTCTGCCGCTGCAGCGGCGGTGGGCGCCTTGGCCTTGCCATCGTCCTCCTTCCCGAATGCTGAGACGGGGAAGGTCCTGCCGAGTCCTGTTGGAGTCTTGAAGGTGATCTTGGAGTGGTCATCCTTGTCGATGAACATGTCGCAGAGCGTGACCCAGATGAGCATCTCCTTGCTCTTGACCCCGGTCATGCGTTTCATCTTGCGGTCCTCGACGACGGCGGTCACCTCCGCCGCATAGGAGACCTGCCTCCCGATCTGCTTGAAGGTGTGCGTGAGCGCCTTCTTCTGGCGCAGCCAGACGAAGCCGGTGGCGCGGTTGTAGCCGACCTCCTCGATGTCGGCGAGCGGGAGCAGGCCCAGCGGCATGTTGGTCTCCGCCAGCAGCTCCACCGCCTTCTCCGCGCACAGCGCCGCGCCGTGGTACACCTCCGCGCCCTCACGGTTCTTCTCGATCGCCTGGGAACCCATCTCGGCGGATTGTCTAGCTAATGGAACTCTCGAAGCAAACTCAGATTCAACGATGGTTGGCTGGGGCTTGGTTTGGTCTTTGCGGGATCTGGTTGCTGCTGTTGTGGGATTTGGGGGGTGGGGGAGGGTAGGGTTTTATAGGGGGGAAGCTTTTCCGTTCCGGGGAGGGATACCGTGGCCGATCGAGCTGGGGAGGAAGACGGTTGGGAGAGGGGCTTTAAGGCGAGGGTTTATTGATGCTTCGGTCGCCGGTGGAGGTTGGGTCTTCCTGGGCCCGCCTTGGTCTCGGTCTCCGGCGAGCCGACGCACGACGACGCGGCGGCGTTGCGGTGGATGGGCTGCGCGATGTGTCCAGTCGTGTCGTGCAGGTTACGGTCGCTTTCCGGGCGTTTAATAACCGGGATTAACTGTGATAACCGTGCCAGCCTATTGAAACCATGGACACGGACGGGGTTAACTGTGTTAACCATGTCACTCGTGGTACGAGAATAGGGAGTTGGTTCGACCGCGCGGTTTGGTCGATTTTCTCTGTATTCATGTTTATGTGTTGGTTGATTTTTACTCTAATGGCCGCATGATATTGTACGTAGTCTTGGCATCACCGGTTAAGTTAAAATTATGAAAACTTCTCTGTTGGTATTTACAAGTTTCTGATTTGACATCTACAATATTTTTCTACAGCTTTCGTAAAAGGATATATTGTGTTTTGAAAGAAGAAACAGTTCGAAGATTTGCTAGTCTTTTTAGACTTTTGTAACTGCTAAAGACTGCTTATGTACATCTAGCATTTTATGTTGCTACTTTAAATACATATGGTATTGGTATTGACTTTCAAAAAAAAAACTTGGTTTGAGTACTTTTGTTCTTTTGCTGATCAAATAAACCTCTGATGATGTCTACGTAGAATGAGCGTAGAAATGAGGCCAGAGGTTAGAATGGATGTTAAATTCCTACGGAATTGAGATGTAAGAATGCAATCCACATAAATTTTGGAGAGATTATTCATGTAGATTCAAAGGTTTCCTTAGGAAAATACCCTATCTATTAGATTCCAAATCCTTGAAAGGGCCCTCAATTGTCCAACAAAAGAAACTGAGGTGGAGGTTAGGGTGGAAACCCTAGCAGCAGCCACCATCTGCCTTGTCCTCACCGTCTACGACCAGGAATCGACGGTTACCGCCTCCTCTGTTTGCCACTCCGGCGTCAGATGAGGGGAGGACCTCGGGCCTGCGCTCGTCCCTGTAGAAGGGTCTCTAAAGTTAGAGTTTGGTCAACCGTTATTTTCGTTATGGTGGCTATGACGATGTTTTGCGGGGCAAGAATAAAGTATACCCGCTTCCTATTTTTTCGAAATAGAAGCATTGCCCCAGCCTCTGCATCCAAAGGATGCACACAATTTTTTTTATTAGATTATTCACAAAGCCTTACAAGGAAGATACAAAGATCAACTCGAAGCCACCTTTCTATTTCTTTATACCCGCCTCCTCTTTCACCTAGTCGGTGGCGATCTCGTCAGTGGCGTTGAGGATGGTAGGTGTTCGTCTGATCGCCGCTTAGACGGAGTGGTGGATATGATCTGGTCTATGTATGTGATAGGTATGATGTTACAAGCTTGAGATCAATTCACGGGTTAAATGGGCACGCGTACGTAGGCTCTCCGACTATCACGAACAAGGTCGGGCTCGCTTCAGAAAGTGAGCAACGACAACGTGTCTGCGGCTCTGATCGTTTGGTGGTCTAAGAATCTCGATTAATATTCGTTACTTTTAAGGTATATATATGAACTTATGAAAATAGATACGAATCTTTCCGGAAAATAATGTAAACGCCCAGGAAATGTACAACACATGCTGACTTTGTCTCAGGGCAAGACCTCAACACGAAGAAACTACATAATCACTAGAAATTGTAGTGTCATCTCGAATCCTTACTACTGAGGCAAGAGCCCAAGTTCGGTAGGATGCCGAACAGCGTGGACAATGTCTTGACTTGACGCCTCGACGAAAAGGCGCGTGGATATGGTACGCATAGCGATCCAGCGAATGGAATTCGGTTCTTGTCACGTGTTAGCAAGCGACTGGACCTGTCACGTGTCCTATTTGGACACCCTGTCCACCACAGCTACCCTGAGTTAATGTGCATTTTTTTCGTCAACTAGTACCCTGATGATGATGCTGGAGAGAGTAGCGTTCAACCGTCAACAAATCGACGCGTAACATGCATGATGGATGTGGGTACGCTCTTCTGGTCAGTACTGTAGCGCTTGATTGGGTGTGGTCGATGGGCGCACCAGAACGAGTTTTTGTTTAGTCTTGGTAAGTGTGTCCTCCAAAAAAATAACTCGTCATGAGATTTCCAAAGTTTTCACGAAATATTACAAACATATTTAACTCCCAAAGTTCACCACAAACTAAAAGGAGAGCCAAACAACAACCCCATACCGCACCCCTCTAGATAATCCTACTTCCCCTTTCCCGTCCCCGTCCGCCTTCGCCTTCTTCTCTTGAGAGTCGTCCCTAAAACCCGCAAACGGACCGTGATGTCTAAATTAGAGGCTCAACGGAAAACCGTAAATGGACCGTGTGGCTGATTTTGTTCGTTTAGCTCACCATTTCAGCCCAAATTTGCGTTGGCTTTGCAGCGGCAGCGGATAGCGCATGCGTTCGCTTGCGTCCCCTCGATAAATCGTCGGGCCCGTGCTTCAGTCATGAGGGAGTCAAGGAGACAACTGGTCCATGCATTCCATAGTCGCCACCTCGTAGCCCACTATTGCTGGAACCTTCCCAAACCCTAGCGCGCTCCAAGCCATGTGCCATGGCGAAGGGAGGCGGTAGGTGGTTCCATCCCAGTCGCAACTACCACGAGGCCAGCGGGTTGGGCGGCCTCGGCAATGAAGGCCGCATGCTCTTCCACGCACACGCACCCATGGTGGAGCGGCCACCTCGCCACCACATGCAGAGCAGTGCTTGTACATCGAGGTGGAGATGGCTTGCTAGTACGCCGAACTAGGCGTGCCCTTTTTCGTGGCTATATGTCCACCTCCCTCATGGGTGGCATCTAAACTAGTCGAGGGTACCCGTCCCCGCCATCCCCACCGACGGCCTAGATCAACTTCCGAAGATCCTGCGCCGACTGGCCTTCCCGGTGCTGGTTCTATTGTGGAACCCGGCATACGCCATAGAATCGTTGCTTTGGACATGTTGGTTTGAGGAGAAGCACGATGCCTGGCGCCAGAGCATTGAGGCCCAACTGGTAGGACTCGAGGACGACGACGTTGACTACGAGGCGTAGGAGGCGCATAAGCAGCTGGTGTTGGCGCCCCGGATGCCTCCGCATAGGCCGCCTCAGGTAGCTCCGGTTAAGGTGGAGTACGAGGCGCCAAAGGAGTGGCCAGGATATGTCTATCCCACCCCGCGACTAGGCTACATGGACTGGTCGCACTACCGTGGTGCCGATACAACCTATGTCGAGCCGCTGCCGTGGCTACCTGATACGTCTCCGACGTATCGATAATTTCTTATGTTCCATGCCACATTATTGATGATATCTACATGTTTTGTACACATTATATGTCATATTTATGCGTTTTCCGGAACTAACCTATTGACGAGATGCCGAAGGGCCAGTTCTCGTTTTCTGCTGTTTTTGGTTCCGAAATCCTAGTAAGGAAATATTCTCGGAATCGGACGAAATCAAGGCCCAGCATCCTATTTTTCCACGAAGCTTCCAGAACACCCGAGAGTCGCCAGAGGGGGGCCACTGGGCCCCCAGATGACAGGGCGGCGCGGCCTAGGGGGGCGCGCCCCCCTAGTGTGTCACCGCCTCGTCGCCTCTCCGACTCCGCCTCTTTGCCTATAAAAAGGTCCCTGACCTAAAACTTCGAGACGAAAAAGCCACGGTACGAGAAACCTTCCAGAGCCGCCGCCATCGCGAAGCCAAGATCTGGGGGACAGGAGTCTCTGTTCCGGCACGCCGCCGGGACGGGGAAGTGCCCCGGAAGGCTTCTCCATCGACACCACCGCCATCTCCATCAACGCTGCTGTCTCCCATGAGGAGGGAGTAGTTCTCCATCGAGGCTCGGGGTTGTACCGGTAGCTATGTGGTTCATCTCTCTCCTATGTACTTCAATACAATAATCTCATGAGCTGCCTTACATGATTGAGATTCATATGATGATGCTTGTAATCTAGATGTCATTGTGCTAGTCAAGTGGATTTTACTTATGTGATCTCCAGGAGACTCCTTGTCCCACGTGTGTAAAGGTGACGAGTGTGTGCACCGTGTGGGTCTCTTAGGCTATATTTCACAGAATACTTATTCACTGTTATGAATGGCATAGTGAAGTGCTTATTTATATCTCTTTATGATTGCAATGTGTTTTGTATCACAATATATCTGTGTGCTACTCTAGTGATGTTATTAAAGTAGTTTATTCCTCCTGCACGGTGTAATGGTGACGGTGTGTGCATCGTGTAGTACTTGGCGTAGGCTATGATTGTGATCTCTTGTAGATTATGAAGTTAACTATTGCTATGATGGTATTGATGTGATCTATGCCTCCTTTCGTAGTGTGAAGGTGACAGTGTGCATGCTATGTTAGTACTTGGTTTGGTTATGTTGATCTGTTATGCACTCTAAGGTTATTTAAACATGAACATCGAATATTGTGGAGCTTGTTAACTCCGGCATTGAGGGTTCGTGTAATCCTACACGGTTAGTGGTGTTCATCATCCAACAAGAGAGTGTAGAGTCTAGCATCTATCTATTTATTCTGTTATGTGATCAATGTTGAGAGTGTCCACTAGTGAAAGTATGATCCCTAGGCCTTGTTCCTAAATATCGCTACCGCTCCTTGTTTACTCGTTTTATCTGCATCTGTACTTCCTGCAATATTACCACCATCAACCACACGCCAGCAAGCACTTTTACGGCGCCGTTACTACTCGCTTATATTTATTCATACCACCCGTATTTCACTATCTCTTCGCCGAACTAGTGCACCTATTAGGTGTGTTGGGGACACAAGAGACTTCTTGCTTTGTGGTTGCAGGGTTGCATGAGAGGGATATCTTTGACCTCTTCCTCCTCGAGTTCGATAAACCTTGGGTAATTCACTTAAGGGAAACTTGCTTCGCTGTTCTACAAACCTCTCGCTCTTGGAGCCCCGATGACCCACAAGTATAGGGGATCGCAACGAGTCTTCGAGGGAAGTATTACCCAATTTATTGATTCGACACAAGGGGAGACAAAGAATACTTGAAAGCCTTAACAGCGGAGTTGTCAATTCAGCCGCACCTGGAAACTGCT
>NC_061513.1:353160954-353189210 GCF_022539505.1 Lolium rigidum | reverse complement strand
GCGCGCCCCCTTGGGCCGCACCGCCTCGTGGGGTGGGGCCCCCCGGCTCCCCTCTCGTCTTTCTCCGGTGCTCCGGAAGCTTCCGGGAATTATAAGATCTTCGGTCTTGATTTCGTCCGATTCCGAAAATATTTCTTTACTAGGATTTCGAAACCAAAAACAGCGTAAAACAACGAATCGGCCTTTAGGCATCTCGTCAATAGGTTAGTTCCAGAAAACGCATAAAAACGATATAAAGTGTGAACAAAACATGTAGGTATTATCATAAAACAAGCATGTACGTATCAGTCACCTCTGAACATGTGAGTTTTTGATTATGCACTAACACTCTAATGAGTTTGTTTCGAGTTTGGTGTGGAGGAAGTTTTCAAGGGTCAAGAGAGGAGGATGATATACTATGATCAAGAAGAGTGAAGAGTCTAAGCTTGGGGATGCCCCCATGGTTCATCCCTGGATATTATAAGAAGACTCAAGCATCTAAGCTTGGGGATGCCCAAGGCATCCCCTTCTTCATCGACAACTTATCAGGTTTCTTCTCTTGAAACTATATTTTTATTCGGCCACATCTTATGTAGTTTACTTGGAGCGTCTGTGTGCTTTTATTTTTGTTTTTGTTTGAATAAAATGGATCCTAGCATTCATTGTGTGGGAGAGAGACACGCTCCGCTGTTGCATATGGACAAATATGTCCTTAGGCTTTACTCATAGTATTCATGGCGAAGGTTGAATCTTCTTCGTTAAATTGTTATATGGTTGGAATTGGGAAATGCTACATGTAGTAATTCTAAAATGCCTTGAATAATTTGATACTTGGAAATTGTTGTGCTCATGTTTAAGCTCTTGCATCATATACTTTGCACCCATTAATGAAGAAATACATAGAGCTTGCTAAAATTTGGTTTGCATAATTGGTCTCTCTAAGGTCTAGATAATTTCTAGTATTGAGTTTGAACAACAAGGAAGACGGTGTAGAGTCTTATAATGTTTACAATATGTCTTTTATGTGAGTTTTGCTGCACCGGTTCATCCTTGTGTTTGTTTAAAATAACCTTGCTAGCCTAAACCTTGTATCGAGAGGGAATACTTCTCATGCATCCAAAATCCTTGAGCCAACCACTATGCCATTTGTGTCCACCATACCTACCTAC
The DNA here is from genome assembly GCF_022539505.1 of Lolium rigidum. Classification (NCBI taxonomy): domain Eukaryota; kingdom Viridiplantae; phylum Streptophyta; class Magnoliopsida; order Poales; family Poaceae; genus Lolium; species Lolium rigidum. Next base: position 353,188,062 of record NC_061513.1, on the reverse strand, counting down.
TACATGGTATTTCTCTGCCATTCCAAAGTAAATTGCTTGAGTGCTACCTTTAAATAATTCAAAATTTATCACCTCTGATTTGTGTCAATGTTTTATAGCTCATGAGGAAGTATGTGGTGTTTATCTTTCAATCTTGTTGGGCAACTTTCACCAATGGACTAGTGGCTTCATCCGCTTATCCAATAATTTTGCAAAAAGAGTCGGCAATGGGATTCCCGAGTCCCAAATTAATTAACAAAAATAGACACTCCTCCATGGTATGTGATTGTTGGCAGGCACCCGAGGATTCGGTCAGCCATGGTTTGTGAAAGAAAGGTTGGAAGGAGTGCCACACAAAAATAAAAATAATTCATGGGAGCCGCTCTTTGAAGGTTTGTCTGGCAAGGGGGTTAGAGTGCCCACTACCATTCGTTGACAACAACAAACACCTCTCAAAATTTTACTTTTATGCTCTCTTTATGTTTTCAAATCCAAAGCTCTAGCACAAATATAGCAATCAATGCTTCCCTCTGCGAAGGGCCATTCTTCTACTTTTATGTTGAGTCAGTTCACCTATCTCTCTCCACCTCAAGAAGCAAACACTTGTGTGAACTGTGCATTGATTCTTACATACTTGCATATTGCATTTGTTATATTACTCTATGTTGACAATTATCCATGAGATATACATGTTACAAGTTGAAAGCAACCGCTGAAACTTAATCTTCCTTTATGTTGCTTCAATACCTTTTACTTTGAATTATTGCTTTATGAGTTAACTCTTATGCAAGACTTATTGATGCTTGTCTTGAAGTACTATTCATGAAAAGTCTTTGCTTTATGATTCAGTTGTTTACTCATGTCATTACCATTGTTTTGATCGCTGCATTCATTACATATGCTTACAATAGTATGATCAAGTTTATGATGGCATGTCACTCCCGTAAATTATCTTTGTTATCGTTTACCTGCTCGGGACGAGCAGGAACTAAGCTTGGGGATGCTGATACGTCTCCGACGTATCGATAATTTCTTATGTTCCATGCCACATTATTGATGATATCTAAATGTTTTGTACACATTATATGTCATATTTATGCGTTTTCCGGAACTAACCTATTGACGAGATGCCGAAGGGCCAGTTCTGTTTTCTCGCTGTTTTTGGTTCCGGAAATCCTAGTAAGGAAATATTCTCGGAATCGGACGAAATCAAGGCCCAAGCATCCTATTTTTCCACGAAGCTTCCAGAACACCCGAGAGTCGCCGAGAGGGGCCATCGGGCCCCCGGATGACGAGGGCGGCGCGGCCTAGGGGGGCGCCCCCTAGTGTGTCACCGCCTCGTCGCCTCTCCGACTCCGCCTCTTCGCCTATAAAAGGTCCCCGACCTAAAACTTCGAGACGAAAAAGCCACGGTACGAGAAACCTTCCAGAGCCGCCGCCATCGCGAAGCCAAGATCTGGGGGACAGGAGTCTCTGTTCCGGCACGCCGCCGGGACGGGGAAGTGCCCCCGGAAGGCTTGTCCATCGACACCACCGCCATCTCCATCAACGCTGCTGTCTCCCATGAGGAGGGAGTAGTTCTCCATCGAGGCTCGGGGCTGTACCGGTAGCTATGTGGTTCATCTCTCTCATATGTACTTCAATACAATAATCTCATGAGCTGCCTTACATGATTGAGATTCATATGATGATGCTTGTAATCTAGATGTCATTGTGCTAGTCAAGTGGATTTTACTTATGTGATCTCCGGAGACTCCTTGTCCCACGTGTGTAAAGGTGACAGTGTGTGCACCGTGTGGGTCTCTTAGGCTATATTTCACAAATACTTATTCACTGTTATGAATGGCATAGTGAAGTGCTTATTTATATCTCTTTATGATTGCAATGTGTTTTGTATCACAATATATCTGTGTGCTACTCTAGTGATGTTATTAAAGTAGTTTATTCCTCCCGCACGGTGTAATGGTGACGAGTGTGTGCATCGTGTAGTACTTGGCGTAGGCTATGATTGTGATCTCTTGTAGATTATGAAGTTAACTATTGCTATGATGGTATTGATGTGATCTATGCCTCCTTTCGTAGTGTGAAGGTGACAGTGTGCATGCTATGTTAGTACTTGGTTTGGTTATGTTGATCTGTTATGCACTCTAAGGTTATTTAAACATGAACATCGAATATTGTGGAGCTTGTTAACTCCGACATTGAGGGTTCGTGTAATCCTACACAGTTAGTGGTGTTCATCATCCAACAAGAGAGTGTAGAGTCTAGCATCTATCTATTTATTCTGTTATGTGATCAATGTTGAGAGTGTCCACTAGTGAAAGTATGATCCCTAGGCCTTGTTCCTAAATATCGCTACCGCTGCTTGTTTACTCGTTTTACTCGCATCCGTACTTCTCGCAATATTACCACCATCAACCACACGCCATCAAGCACTTTTCCGGCGCCGTTACTATCGCTTATATTTATTCATACCACCTGTATTTCACTATCTCTTCGCCGAACTAGTGCACCTATTAGGTGTGTTGGGGACACAAGAGACTTCTTGCTTTGTGGTTGCAGGGTTGCATGAGAGGGATATCTTTGACCTCTTCCTCCCTGAGTTCGATAAACCTTGGGTGATCCACTTAAGGGAAACTTGCTGCTGTTCTACAAACCTCTGCTCTTGGAGGCCCAACACTGTCTACAAGAATAGAAGCACCCGTAGACATCACTACCGCCATTTCCGCACGAGCCCTTTTTCCAGGGCACCGGTGAGGACCCGCCGAAGGACGAGGACCTCGACTACGAGACGGTAGAGGGCGCAAAGCTCATAGACAAGGCGGCCATAGTGTGTGCCATCAAGCTCTCCAGGAACACTAGTAGGAAAAGCCTCATCAGTGGCGCACCAAAAAACGATTCTGTGGCGCATGGGCGGTGCGCCACAGAATTCTCGCCACAAAAATAAGCTTTCTGTGGCGCACCTGCCCATGCGCCACAGAAAGTCTTATTTCTGTGGCGCACCGGCGGTGGTGCACCACAGAAACTTATTTATGTGGCGCACCGGCGGTGGTGCGCCACAGATTTTTTTTTTGAAATTCAAAAAAAAATGAAATTTTTAATTTTTTTTAGAAATTTCGCTGGAAGGTAGCCGGAGGTGGGTGGTTGGGTGGGTGGGTGAGTGAAGGAGGAGGACATCCGGAGGAGGAGGAGGTGGTGGTGATGGTGGTGGTGGTGGTGGTGGTGGTGGTGGAGGTGATGGAGGTGGTGGTGGAGGTGGTGGTGGAGGTGGAGGAGGTGGTGGTGGAGGAAGAGGAGGTGCTGGTCGTGGAGGAGGAGGAGGAGAAGGTGGTCGTCACCGGAGTAGGTAGCCGGAGTAGGAGGAGGAGGAGGCCGGCCGGAGGAGGAGGTCGCCGGAGTAGGAGGCCGGCCCCGGAGGAGGTGGTGGTGGTGGTGGAGGAGAAGGAGGAGGCCGGCCGGAGGAGGAGGAGGTGGTGGTGGTGTAGGAGGAGGAGGAGGAGGAGGCCGGCCGGAGGAGGAGGTGGTGGTGGTGGTGGAGGAGGAGGAGGAGGAGGAGAAGTGGAGGAGAAGTTTGCATCCAAAGAGGAGAAGTGAGGAGAAGTGAGGAGAAGTGGAGGAGAAGTGGAGGAGTAGTGAGGAGAAGTGGAGGAGAAGTGGAGGATGGCGGCAGAAAATTCAAATTTTGGACGTTAATTCTGTGGTGCATGGACACTAGGTGCGCCACATAATTTTTTTCTTTTTTTTGTATTTTGCGGCAAAAAAACTTTAACTGGCCGTAACTTTTTACTCTTTTTGAATTTGGCAATTCTAAAAATTGTCCAACCGGGCAAGCCCCGGTGAATTCGGATGTAGAATTTTCGTGAGATCATTTTGATATATTATGCGTCTTTTTTCGAGTTCGTATGCAACCAGAAATCCAGTTTGCTAATTTTCCCACACAATTTTGCAAAAAAAAGTCGAAATTTATGTTTGTTAATTCTCAGTGCTAAAAGATGACATAATACATGGGAATCTTGATGGAATTTATTTTTTAAAATTTCTATCTATTTCTTTCATTTTTTACAGAGGTAAAAAAGGCGATCCAGGGGGGGTGGAGTTGCGTGGGGAGCCAAAAAAACTTCTGTGGCGCATGGAACTCATGTGCGCCACAGAAATGTGTAGTTTCTGTGGCGCACCATCCCACGTGCGCCACAGAATGTCTTATTTCTGTGGCGCACCGCGTCCTGTGCGCCACAGAAGTAGTGAAACCAATGATTGGGGCTGGCCCCATCAAGTTTCTGTGGCGCATGGATTGTTGGTGCGCCACAAAATTAAGCTATTTCTGTGGCGCACCGTGTCTGGTGCGCCACAAAACAAATTTCCGTGGCGCATTTTTGGTGGTGCGCCACAGAAATAAGATCCGCCTATAAGGCTTTTTCTACTAGTGGAAGGAGGATCTCTCAAGTGGGATGACCTCCATGAGGTCATCAAACTCATGCAGTAGCAGGTCTCGGCAGCGCTGACTCTGCCAGCACCAAAATGGCTACCACCCTGGTAACCAATGTGCGGCCGCCGCTCCAATTCTTCATCGACCTCGGCGAGGAGGACTAGAAGATGCCAACTTGCACTCCATTATCCATTTTTTTTCCTATAAAACTGTGGACTTTGAGCCCTATAATATGTAAATTATATTTGTGTTTTGTTTTAGTTGATTTTTTACGGTTTGTGGCTATTGAGGCCGCTGGCAACCACGAACGAACGCGGATTCTTCTGTATCCACGGACCACAACAAATAGACCAAAATCGATGTCCGGTAAGTGGTACCCCGTGGGCTAACCTGCACGATTTGACACATCACGCAAACCACCCACCCGCAACGGGAGGTCCTATTCCCCGCTCTTAGCGGGAGCGAGGGAGGCACCGCTGAAGCGGCTGGCTACCAGGCTAGGCACATTTCGCCCGAAGAACCTCTCTGTCGTAGGATCTCAAAGGAATCCGAACGACACACCCCTCTGGTTTTTCGCTTCCTGCCTTTTTGTTTCTTTTTTTATTTTTGTTCGAACAAATTAAAAATTTGAACAAATTCAAAATTCGAACCAAAGCAAAATTCAAAACTGGCCGGAGACCTGGGACCGAGGCGGGCCTGGAAGACCCAATCCCCACGAATAATAATAAACCCTCGCCTTAAATCCCCATCCTCCTAGCTCGGCGATGGCACGGAATCCATCCCCGGAACGAAAAGCTTCCCCCCTATAAAATCCTCTCCTCCCCTCCCCTGAATCCCACAGCAGCAACCAGATCCCCCCAGACCAAAACAAGACCCAGCAAACCCGGCAGTCTAATCTGAGTTTACTTCGAGAGATCCATTAGTCAATCTCGAGATCCATTAGTCAATCTCGAGATGGGTTCCCAGGCGATCGAGAAGAACAGGGAGGGCGCGGAGGTGTTCCACGGCGCGGCGCTGTGCGCGGAGAAGGCGGTGGAGCTGCTGGCGGAGACCAACATGCCGCTGGGCCTGCTCCCGCTCGCCGACATCGAGGAGGTCGGCTACAACCGCGCCACCGGCTTCGTCTGGCTGCGCCAGAAGAAGGCGCTAACCCACACCTTCAAGCAGATCGGCCGCCAGGTCTCGTACGCCACCGAGGTCACCGCCGTCGTCGAGGACAAGAAGATGAAGCGCATGACCGGGGTCAAGAGCAAGGAGATGCTCATCTGGGTCACGCTCTGCGACATGTACATCGACAAGGACGACCCTTCCAAGATCACCTTCAAGACCCCCACCGGCCTCGGCAGGACCTTCCCCGTCTCCGCCTTCGGGAAGGACGACGACGGTAAGGCCAAGGCGCCCGCCACCTCCGCAGCGGCTGACGGCGAGGCCGCCGTGGCCAAGTAAAAAAGAGACGCGGCCGCAATACCTCATACCATACCAAGTTGAAGAGTTCTCAAGCCAATCATTATACTGTATTACTTTGCTTAAATCTTCACGCACATTTGCGGATACACATGTTGCCGTACACGATCGAAAAGAAAGGAATACATAGCCACCGTTTCAATTTCATACATAACCGTTTTTTTAAAAAAATTAGGTAAGACGGTTGATATCCATTATCTGATTATTACACGAGAGTGTGATCCAGTATTCATGTATAAAAAAACTCGGATTAAAAACCCATACCAACTACTGTAGTATACATTATTCGATTCAAACAGAGTGAATGACAAAAAAATACCACAATTGTGCCACCACACCTACCATTTAACGTGTTTTTCGGTAGTTATGTTCTACATGATTGTCACGTTTAGCACAATTGTGGTAGTTTTTTATCATTCACTCATTCAAACAAAAGGATTGAAAAATACACAAGCGAGAAGGCCGGTGTTCACATCTACCGGATGCAACAAACAGACGCCACTAGCTCATGGGCCACACCCTACCGCAACGCCGGACGACCCAATTGTCGCGCAACCCTCGTAACCCAGTCGGCCACCCACACATCTCGAGTGCCACACTAGATTGGAGCCCCTTCCTCGATGTAGCAGCCAGATTGACCTTCGCATTACCTCAAGTAGAACATGTCGAGTTGATGATCTCGTCGTCCATGCAACACCAGAACTAGAGCAACACCCACAACCATGCAGAGCGACCCCCCCCCCCCCCCCCCATAGGACAATTGCTACATAGGAGATTAAGGCCGCCACCACTTACCACCGCCGGTCGGAGCCACCTTTGGGGTTGCTGCCGTGCCCTCTACCATCCGCCACGAGCCCGTCACACCACAAGGGCCAAGTGCTCCAATGCTACGTCTCAAATAAGGTAGTGATGCGTCCCTCACTGCCACTTGCCCCGATGGAGCTTAAGATTTCAGACGGATATCTTGAACCACTTGTGTCGGCCTGGATCGAAACTCCCTAATGACTTTCACCCAAAGTTCGACCCAACCGCGAAGCTCACACAGAGCCGCAAGAAGGCAGCCTAGCCATGTCGCCAACCACCAAGATCCACCACACGATGCATCCACGGCCGCACCTCAGCTGCAGCAAATGCCATGAGAGGTCGTGCCCAAGCCACTACCGCTGCTTCGGGGCTGCCGCCCCGACATCATCTCCCACTTCTGGAGCACGCCGATCGAAGGAGGGGGTACCCCTCAACCAACTACTCTCGACTGAGCCTCCGTCCTGCCTAGGGATCCTCACACCGACGTTACCCTGTCATGCCCCACTCACCGCCACACAGACTGCCCTCTGACTGCAACAGACATGAGGACCAGGGCAGCGCCGAGCGCCAGACGAGCAACACGCCAGCCGCATGCCCACATCACACCCACAGCTCTTCGGGCCTACTTAGGCCAACCCCTGCATCATGCATCTCCCACCGCGCTACACTCCCCTCGCGGCCTCATCCACCTTCTTGCTAGCCGCCGCGCTGCACCATGGCCGCCCCAGCCACCTGCTCCAAGGCCTGCCCCGCCGCCACGAACGGGCTCCCCACACTTTTGAAGGTCGAGGAGGAGAGCCGCCATAGGAGAAAAAAGACATATCGCCACCTTCGCCAGGGCACGTGCAACTTCGCCAGCGCTACCTCCGGCGAAAGTGATGCGGGGTTCTTTTTTTTTGGGGGGGGGGGGGGGCACCTAATGGCAACTTGTTTAAAGTAGGGACGGTTCGTTTACACCAGCAAATGGAAACATAGACATTTCGTATTTGGGTATGATTGATGAGTCACAGCAGCAAATGTCATCCAACATGTGTGTATTGCAGGCCCAATCAGCTGGTGACGGTGCTAATGACATCTAACATGCTAATCAATGCCTCAAATCTCCAGATTTGGAGCCTCCACATCGAACAAAGGTGTGACATGGTGCAGTGGCATCATGGTCCAGCAATTTTGTCTCAAAAAGTACGTACAATTAATAATGAAGCAATGTGAGCTTACAAGAATGAGATTTTGTGGACCCGGCTCCATGTGAAGCAGGTATGCAAGGATGGACATGAAGAACTGATCACAGCCCATGCAGTATTTTCGTTGCGTTGCACGTAGGGTAAGTACTAAGTAGAGTGTGTGATAACTGATAAGAGGGTCTTATCTTATGTGTACACATGGTGTAGAGTATTAACGTCCATTCATCTTCTCTGCAATGATTTTTAATAGTGAGACAATCGCGATTACTAGCATTTTAACACTATCTTATAAAAAAAATCACAACGAATGTATGTTGCAGATGAAATAAAGCTTGAGGCCATGTCACAAAAGCACATTTTACATCTAATACCCTCTACATCCCAAATAAATTTAGACAAATCTTCGACATGTTTCATGTGATGAAGAGAGTATAACAATCTCTCATATTGTGGATCACGAGTGACTGTGTGTCGTGGAAAAGTTGTAAACCAAAATTTAGATAAATCTCCGACATGTTTTATATGACGAAGAGAGTATAACAAGCTCGCATATTGTTGATCACCCGTTTCAGAAAGTTGCAGTGGTTGTGTGTCATGGAAAAAGTTGTAAATCATTTGAAAGGTCACTTATATGATTATGATGGTAAGTGCCATGGGCGGGATGTAGTTATTATTTGTGCATAAACATTAGAAGTGGGAAAGGCCCGAGGATGATGAAGTAATAAGGGAGACACAAGGGAGGAAAAGGAAGCTGGTAGTACAAGAGCTGACCAATTGCTAGGAAAAGAGCGTCGTGGCGCTAGACCAAAGAATCGCAAAGGATGAGAGGGGTGCGGTATTTCTTTTGAACAGGGAAAGGCCCGAAAGGGCTTGTAATCTACATTGAATCGACGTGGGTAATTTTTTTTGCAGAAGGAACCTCAAAGAAATATAAAATTACAACATGGTCCATCTTTTTTGCACTAATCACCATGATGGAGATCTCGATCGAAATCAAGATTGTCGCCGATAATGAGCGGCCTCCACGCATGGCGTCCTTGCCACCGCCAGGGACAGGTCCACTTGAGGAAGCACCGGCGTTTGCCGCCACACCAAACCCATCAGAGATCCTCCAAAGGAGGACGACCAAACTCGAGCGAACGACATGCTCGAGCGCAACAAGGCCATTCTCATGGCCGAAGATAGCGACAGTGAACCAACGCTATTGCTTGGGAACTGTCGTCCAACCCGCTGACTCCATGGGCGCGCGCGATAACCGCGACATAACAGAGGCCACCACACCTCCCTTCTCCTTCCTCCTGAGAAGAGCCACGAAGTATCTCCAGACGAATAAGCAGCTACAAAGAACCGAAAAAGAGCCTTGTCGAGTCTCTCCTTTGCCAATTCCGGTCAGCTATTCTGACGAGAAGGGATCAGGATCGACCCGGCTACTTACGATTGCTTTTGGGTGGTTAAGAACTGATGCATTAAAATAAGACAACATCCAAAAAAAGGTGCGGAAGGAACATAATAGTGCTTTAGTAAATAAGGTCGCACGCCCAAAAATGTGAAACACAAAAAAGAGGCTCCGCGCTCTGTAAAATCCTAGCCGAGCACGCAACCAGCCACCGATCTGAAACCTCACGTGTGCGAGCACCTGCTTTCCAGCTCCACCACCACTGGTGAAATCTGGTTTCAGCACTCAACCCATCCCTCCCTTCTCTTCCGGCCCCGCAACTACCGCCGGAGCAGTTCCACCGCGTAGACAACCACCCTAGCCATCGTCGCCTTCAACCCTAACACCACTGTCGTCTGTGCCTAGATGTTCGCGCCGCCAGGGCCCGATCCCTCACCAGTGTATGCATAGGCATTATCCTCCCTGCCGATACCACCCCGAAGACGAGGAGGCAGGGAAGGACTGACGAGAAGCGGGCGGCGTTTGCATCAGACGAAGAAGGGAAATGTAAGATTCAAGCCACGCGGCAAACCTTCGGCAACGAATGGCGACTAGGCTATCGGCCAATCGCAGGCACTGCCGCCTCCCTTGCTGCCACCTAGGCCGCCACCGCCAGCTGCCCACAATGTGTTCACACATGTCCGCAAGGTATGGGTTTGTTTCTCTTATTGTTTCCAGTTACGTATATGAAAATAAATGATGAAATGAAATGCATGTTTGATCCTTGTTTAATTTGATGTGATGTAGTATCGATGATGAAACGTTTTTGTTAAGTATGAACATGGGTTCAATACGTTCACAAGTACAATGGTCTCAAGATGCACCTTCAGAAGAATATGAGCATCAAGATGGTCATAAGGAATTGGAGTTTGAAGGTGAGGGCGAAGGTGAGGCTGAGGGTTTTGTGGATGGACCGAGGAGGAGATCAAGAAACTACACCATGGAGGAATACATTTTGCTTTGTACAACATGGAAGCATGTGGTCATGGATGCGGCCTGTGTGCACCGACCAAATGAGGTACATCTATAGGGCTGGGATGAAGGAGTATTTCAATACATACAACAAAACGTGGAATTGAGTGAAAGGGTAGATCTCTTCGCACCCGTTGGTCTATAATTTCACCAAATTGTCAAAAAATGGTCGTGTTGCATGACAAATGTTGAGAGGATGAACCCAAGTTGTACAAACGATCAAGATAGGTTTTTTTTTTCTTTTGTGATCTTTGTTGTTGCATGTGGCTACTTTGTTTCATAGGATTGCATGTGACTAATATGCTCGGTCTCTTGCTACCTTTGTTTTTGTATAGCTCAATATTGCCCAAAACTTGTACAAGGTAGTGCCGAAGAAGAGCAAGAAGGGCAAGCTAGTGAACGACTCACATGAAACCATTGTTGGTCGAAGGTAGAACATGATGAGAACTGGAAGAATCGTTATGTGCTGGAAGTGCCAAAGAAAATCAACAGGAGATCGAAAGTATATGCAACAATCATTGATGATTACGATGCATCAAGTGAAGATGGCAAGATAAGCCCCACTCCAAACTTGGTTGCTAGAACCAAAATACCTGCCGGAAGGAGGCAAGTTAAAGAAAAGGGAAAGAAGACCGAATAAGATGACACCAAAAATACATTGGAAGCTATTGTAAATATGACAAAGAAGATGGCCGAGGAGAGGAAGCTTGCAATGAGAGCAAAGAAATAGAGGAGAATCGGCTAGCCGAGGAAAGGAGGCTAGCAACAAAAGAGTGGTTGGCAGCCACCGAGGTGAGGAAGGTCGCAGTGGAGGAAACTCTCTGGAGCATGAGAAAAAACTTTTATGGACACAAGCAACCTTGATGACAAGCAAAAGGAGTACATCAACCTTTGTCGTGATCACATGTTGGCTCAAAAATGAATGATGTGAGGGTACATGTATTGATACGTGGGAGGTGCACCAATGGGAGGATACATGGGAGCCATGATCGTCATCCCACGAGTGGTGGGTTCGTTGCACCGATATGGGTGATGGGATGGGCTCCTACAATATTCCCAATACCGACAACATTTCCAATGAAGAATGGCAAAGATGAGGCGTGAGATTTGGTTGGATTGTTTTTTCTGATTGTCATGTGATTATGTGAACTTTGATTGAGTTTCGTGAGCTTGTTTGTGTTGAACTATAATATGTTGTTGAACTATGTGATGCATTTGAACTATGGTACGATGATGAAGCTATGATCTTTAATGTATGTGTTATTCGATGTGTGTAAAGATTCATATGTTCATCACTTGTGTTTGATTTAAAGTGTGGTGATGGAGCATCTGGAAAACTATTGTCGGTTGCGCGCTGCATTTTAGTGCATCTATTTTAGTGGTACCCCAAAACACAAAAGTGGTGCTCTATTTTAGTGCTTTTGTTGGAGATATGCTCTAATGAATGTGGTTAACTGTGATAATTGTGCTAGCCTATTGAAACAATGTGCATGGATGAGGACGGGGTTAACTGCACTAACCGTGTCACCGGCATCACGAGATTAAGGATTTGGTTCGAGTACTTTCTTTCGTTGAACAATAAAGTCCTGAATTCAGGGTATCTTTAGATCACACGATTACAAATAGAGGAATAGAAAAAAAACACAAAGATTTGATAGAATTGTAGGCATAAAACATAGGATTGCAAAATACATAAAATTGTGAAAATAGTTATTTGCATAGAACACATCAAAAGTTCCTCGATCCTACGTGACTGAGAGTAGAAATGATGTTAGAATGGATGTTGAAATTTTGGAGGGACCATTCCTTTGATCCAAAGGGTTCCGTAGAAGAAAAAAAATCCTATGTATTGGATTCCTTCAAAACTTTCTTTGAAAATCCTTCGTTTAAATGGAGCCCTCAATTTTCACAAAAAAAATTGGAGCCCACAATTTTCTGAAGACTTAAATGGAGGTAACCAATGTAACGCCCCAAGGAATCGGAAACAGAAAACTGTAGTTCTAGCTGGATGTGGCTCATGTTTTAAGAAATTCGAGAAGGGTCATTAACGTTTCAGAAATTCTGAAATTAAATCGACATGTAAGCAATCTTCTGTTCTACCAACGTGCAAATTTTAACACAAAATACTTTATACTCAGGGCTGTGTAAATGATAAAATCAGATTGGTGAACGGTGCAAAATTTCAGATCTCAAAATCTGTCGGATTTTGTTATATTTTTGCATCCCCGAATGTAGATATCTCAAATTTAAACCTTAGAATGCTATTTTTATTTTTTTTCAAAAACGAAAACTAGCTACATGTAGCTCGGGCTAAGAAATCAACTCTCCCTAAGGACTGCACTGCACATGTCTCAGGTCAATGCGTTAACACGAAGAAACTGCAAATACGGTCATCTTGAATCCTTACTTCTGAAGCAAGAGCCTCCGTTCGCTAGAATGCCGAACAGCGTGGACAAAGTCTTGCCTGACGCATGACACTCCAACGACTTCTCTTGAGGCTGGCCATAGTGCATAGTATCATATAGTGGTATCATGCATATGATACTTGTCTATGATACTATCACTATAGTGGATGATATTATAGAGTAGTATCATAATCTTCTATATTTATTGTTTTGTAGAATCCCAATACAAATATGTGTATAAGATCTATTTAGCATTAGCTTTTCTCGTAACGTGCGCTATGATACAGTATCCACCTATGTTACTCTAATCTTATCTCTCCTCCTTAATTAGATGCCACATCAGCATTTTTGTGGGCCTAAGATACATGATACTACCTAAGATGCTAGCACTATGGGCAGCCTGACGCAATGGCTTTTGCGTATAATCTACATAGAGCGATCCAGCGGATGGAACTAGATTCACTAGTTTTTAACACTGACATGATCTTTGCAAGCGACTGGACCTGTCACGTGTCCGACGGATAACTGGTCCACTGCAACTACCCGAGTTAATGTGCACTTTTTTTCAACCAGTGTGATGATAGCGTTCAACCCTCAACAAATCGACGCGTCTACCATGCATGCTGAACGTGCGTACGCTCCTCTTCTGATCAGTACTGTAGGCGGAACACCGCGGATCAGTGCTTTTTTTTTTTTTTTTTGAGAATGCTTTGATTGGGTGTGGCGGATACGCGTCCAGGTCGACCTTTTTTTTTTGGTTTTTTTCGATAAAGGGAATATATTAATATCGAGAGATACCAATTACACCCAGCCTCTGCAACAACGCACCACCCTAATGGCACTACAGATGCACACAGCCAAAAAACCGAAAAGAAAACTAAGAAACAAAAGTCCCGCTACAGTATCACGGACCTAACAACAGACAATACATCCACCATCATGATAACACACCGAGCTGCGAGACTCTCCAAAAAACGACGCCTCCAAGAAGGGAACGAGTGCTCCAACACCGTCGTCGCCCGATCAAAGATCTTAGCTTTTCACCCCGAAGATAGTCCCTACTCTCAAAACAATGCCTCCACCAAGGTCACTGCCGGGCACAACCCGGTTAAGGCCGGACCTTGGATTTTCACCCTGAAAGGTAGGACTCGCGCTTCGCATGTGTTGTCGCCCCCACTTTCATACCGGCTGCTGTGAAGCCCGGACAGCAAGCAAGCCCCTCAACAGCGCGGAGACTTGAACCTCCCTTAGCTAGTCCTCCCCTCCGGCCTTCATGAAATTCTCTTCTTCCGACTTTCATCATGGATCCATAATCACTTGATGTCAACACAGAAAAAGATCTTCGCGCCGCTCCCTCCCGGAACCAAACGGTCGGAATAAACGCATGGGTGCGCACGACCGAATACCTCCGATCCAGCAAACTCCGGGCAAAGCATCGTTACATTCGCCGGCGGAGCCTTCCGGAACTCAACCCTCCGGCCGGATCACGAGTCCGGGCCTCCGGTAGGTCCTCCTCTTCACGCAAGAGAGGCCCTAGGACCGCCGCCTTTATTCAGGCCGGACCCCCACGTCGGCGACCATCCCGGGCTGGCCAACGCAACCCTCCACCGGCGACACCATCGCCGGCTTCCATGCACCTCCATCTCACCGCCGGCTGGCGATGATAGATAAAAAATCCACCACCACCAACCGCAGGTCGACCCTCTCCGGCGAAGAAGAGGCCACCTCTACCGTCAAACCCAAGGCTGCTGCCCCGGGCGCCCTCGTGTCGCGGAAGATGCCCGAGATCGCCTCCACGCACCAACGAGAGGCGGGGGTGGATGGCATGGCGCAGACCGAGGGTCTGGCCGCCGCCCACCACCAACCCCTGCCGGAGTGCTGCGGGAAGCCGACGAGAAGAGGGAGACCGCAGAGCCGCCCGTCCCACCCGCGCCGACCGGTCCGCCAGGGGACAACCGACGGGAGGAGGGCCGCTGCCGCCGTCGCCCATCCCACGCGCGTCTGCTCCGCCAAGCATCGAGGAGGTGGAGATCCGGCCGCCGATCTGCACGCGGCGACGAGGAAGGGCCCCCGCCGCCGCCACGCCCCGAGGGACTTTGCCCCCGGCGGCGCTACCGGCGGCGGCGGCGGCGGAGGGCGGGGTGCGGGAGGGTTAGGGCAGGTGGATTGGTATTTGCAGGTTACAAGGATGGCATACACACATGAGCACTTTGCGGAGGTTTGCCCAAATGAGTTCTAAATTCAAAATCTTTGTGGTTTGTATATCCTACACTATGTATTCTCAGTCTAAATCAAACTCTAGGCATGTTTAGTGCACCGGGAATGTGACATCCGGACCGGGATTGCACGCCCCTGTCACTGACGTGCATATGGATCCTACTTCTAAAACCCGTTCTTTTTTTCCCCTAAATCTTCTCCTCCATCGTCTCACACTCTCACTCTACCCTGATATTCCAGTTGCTCGCGTATGGTGAAATCCAAAGTCGTTCCACCGGAGATGGCGCCCCAGCGATTGCCGGCCCGAGATCCAAGGAGACGCCCTCTCCCCCTGCATCTGCTTCTTCCCCGCCGAGGGAAACTGCCCATGTGTTGTCCCCATGCCATCCCCTGCACCGCCCTTGCGAACCACCCCGTGTGTCGTCCCCTGCATCGTTGAGGCAGACCGTCCCCTAGCTATGCCCTACACTGCCAGACGCACACAAGCTCACCATTCGGCCCACGGGTCCCTTGGCTCCCCTTATGGTGTCTAGGCGCACCACCTTGTTCAGCTCTAAGACGATGTTGTTATGTGTCACACGTAGATGAGGCAGAGCATAGGCACATTCTTCTGGTGAGCATTGCCGAGATTCGCAGGAGAAGAGGAATAGAAAAGGATGGACCAGGCTCTACGTATGGGTGACACATGTGTTAAGAAGCCGCAATGAGTCCCTGCTAGTGCTTGCCCCGGCACATATATACCGTGCGCCATTTTCATTGTCGTGAGGATGCATGTTCGGAGGTAGATGATAGATATGACATGTGAACCCTCTTAGTTGGTTGGAGTAGCAAATTATTCAGTTTTTTTCCTTGGTAGTGTAAAACTGGTCAGGACTTAAAGTAGACCGAGATTATATAATTCATGATAATAGCGACAAAGATTTTTTGACCGTTAATCATTTCGCCCAACCTATACATTTAAATTAGACATTTTCATTTTTGGTTACTCTGCGTAAGTGTTAGTACATGTATCTTGTGTGTCCTCCAAAAAAACTCTTACATGGCCATGGCTTCGAAAGTTTACACAGATGTCATGAAGAACTTACGCGTGAAATATTACTCCTTCCATTCCAAACTAATTGACTTCAGTTTATCTAGATTCACATATATCTAGATAAATTTAAACCAAATAATTTGAAACATAGGGAATACAAAACTTAACTCTCGAAATTAATCACAAAAAAATGAAACACCAAATCGAACTAGCTTTTTTAGGCCATTCAGAAAATCAGTGTAGTGATGAAAGCGCCTTAAGAGATGGTTTTGTAGGATGCACGCTTAAGTTTACCCCCGAAATCCCTGCAAAAAATAATTTGAACTCCGGATTTTTTTTTATTTTAGTTACGTACATGTTAACATTCATAAAAGGAGTCCTACCAACGAGTGCGTCATTTTGGTGGACAGGCTCCATGGAGCACTTCCTTGTTTTATTTTTTAAATTGGCATGTTTGAAGTTTTGAAAAAAATTCAATTTTTTTTGCATGTAGACAATGATGATGACCTCTACATGTGTGTAAAAAGTCAATACGAAATATTATGTATTTTAGGC
The DNA here is from genome assembly GCF_022539505.1 of Lolium rigidum. Taxonomy (NCBI): domain Eukaryota; kingdom Viridiplantae; phylum Streptophyta; class Magnoliopsida; order Poales; family Poaceae; genus Lolium; species Lolium rigidum. The sequence continues at coordinate 353,171,588 of NC_061513.1, read as the reverse complement.
TTTGTAAAAAATGACAAATTTCGAGATTTGAGATAGTGAACAGTGCAAAATTTAGAAAGTCTCCAGATTTCTCGGTATTTGTCATGTTTGTGTAGGCCGGAATACAAAATATTTTGCATTGTTATTTTTCAGGACACTAGAATATGTCATTGTCAATATCCAGGATTTTCTTCAGATTTTTTGAAACTTAAAAAATTCAATTTGAAAAGAGGGGCACTAGCAAGTCCGTGCATTAAAGTGAATTTTCGTGCTACCGACCCTCTCCTGCCCTATTTTGTTGTTGTTGCAAAACATATAGTACAAACATAGGCGCTCACCCCCTATGTATATACACTCATCCCTATGAACACTTACATCCTATCGTGCCCCATACCACACCCCTCTCACCCAATTAGCGATTCTTAGGGGTAGCCATTGGTTAGCATCATGCTACCGACATTTGTTGCCCCCTATTTGTCGTCAACCCTTCCCGTTGCTCAAGCCATGCACAAATAATAACCACATGAAGCCGGTGGCATTTACCATCGCAATCATATATGCGAGTTTACAAATGATTTTTACAGTTTTTCCATGACACACAATCATTACAACCTTCTGACATCCACATTATTTTGCACTAACAAGAAACTAAGGAACAAGACACCGTCCACATGATAAATACAACTCTCCCATGCACCGGACATCTCGTGCGCGGGCTTACCTTCTCTCTCCTACTTTTTACAATGTTGGTGTGGATTAGATTCCCTTTCTCTCCACACTATTACATCTAGTTTTAAACATAAAACCATCGTAATTTTTGAACCAAAATTCCAATTTATGAACCGTTTGAATATTTTAGTCCCTAGTGAAGGGAGCTTCAAAATGAGACCAATATGGGATATTTTTTCACATTTTGGGAAAATTGAATTTGAAACATGTTGGTACTTGCTGAAACTTGGTGAAATCTTTCTATGGAAGTATTTTCTTTCACTGTATTTCAAACAAGGTTTAATTGAGTTGGAAAATATTTTTCAATTATCTTAGAGTCTAATTTGGAGACCCAATTTTTTGTATCTCGTATTATTGAATTTTGGTGTGCATCATTTTTTTAATGTGTTTCAAAATTCAACATTTTTTTATCAAAACAAACCCTTTTTAGGCTTGTTTACAAGATAACATGGGAAAATATATATTCAAATAGAACGCTAATCTGACAATATTTCAATAAATATGACTATTTCATATCCAATACTAGAAACTAAATCAATGTACTAAACAATATGGGAGTACTAGTGTGGGGTAGCCTACATGCAAAGCTTCTCCTTAGTGCTAATCTCAAAGAAAATGGCCGGGGTGGATACATGGATGGAACCTCCCTTATGCTACACATGCCGCTCTGACTCCCACAACTTATAAATCTTTAGAGTTTCAAGGTAACATCGAACACAACATAAGAGCATGTCATATGTTGACGGTGTTTTTCTGATATGACCTCAAGTTTTATTTCATTTGAAGCATCCATTTACTGCAAGAAACTTCTTAGGGTAGTAATATATATATCCACATATTATAACATAACCATATATATAGGAGGAGTATCCCGTACAAACCATTTTAATTCGGATCTATATTTGGCATAGTTTTAGTTATACCTTGTCAAATAGTTTTTTTTGTTGTATATCTCGTATACATACTCTAACATACCCCTTCCCCTAACCCATTAGAGATCAAATATTTGCATGCCATCATGTCTCTTGTTAAGCTGATCATTATATGGAATGAAAGATCATTATATGGAATGAAAGAAATGTATTTATCGATAGTGAGATAATTGTGATGACTTCAGTGTTTTCGGGCTATAAAACTCCATTTTTCCGCTTGAGTGTGTGGATGCATGGGGCGGTGTAGCATTTGTTTGCTATTTTTTGGAACTCTGTGAATCAATGAAGACGTACGTACAGCCGGTGGTGGTGTTCGTGTATGTGCATCTACTTGTTTAACTAGGTACTCTTTCAAAATATAAGAGAGCATGTACAATAATGCTATCACAGAATGCCATGTAGAATAGTTGTTGAGTTGGAGAAACGAAAAAAGAGAGATTTGTCTGCTACCATTAGTTGAGATGGTCTCTCACTAAAAAAAAAAAATCTCCTTAATTATATGATATGTCTTCTCTTAATAACGTTTGCCTATTCTACAAATATAAAAAAGATATTCCGCGTTTACGGAGTCGCTTCAAGAAAAAAAAAATTTATGTGGCATGTGCAAAAAAAAAAAAAAATCGATGCTAAAATAAGCCTTCTTAATATTCTTTATATGGACAGTTAAAAATGTCAGATTTTTTTACAAAACTCTAAGCGAGTTCATAGAATATGAAGATATAAGGGCTACAAATTTCTGATTTTTTTATATTTTATATTTATATTTTGGTTAAAGAAAGCATATGCAGGAGAGATCAAAAGTGCATTTCCACTAAAAATAGTGCACAGACTGTTTTCAATTCTTTGTACCACCCTCAGCTGTTCACAAACCTGCTTCACATGGGTCCAGGTCCACAAAATCTCTGTTGCTACATTATTGCACGTCCTTTTTGAGACAAAATCTCTGGACCATGGTTCAGCTGCACAATGTCCTACTTTTGTTTGGTGGAGGCCCCATATATGGAGATTTGAGGCATTGATTAGCATGTTAGATGTCATTACCGCAGTGACCAGCAGATTGGGCCTACAATACACTCATGTTGGATGTCATCTGCTGGTGTGATGCATCAGTCATACCAAATGTCTATGAATAATTTAGTGTAGCCCTGTTATGTAGGAAATGGAAAGTGCAGAAATGCATTTGTGAACCCCGTGCATATGCTCATGTCACTGTAAAAAACAATTTTAAATGTTTAAAAAAATCTGAACAAAAATTTTGTGCATACGTATTGAAATTCTATGTGCACACGTCAAGTTCTGCGGATAATCGACTTTTTTTTGTCATGTGCAAAAAAGATAAAGAGAAGTGTCATGAAGAGTCTTTTTTATCACCAAATTTTGTCCTTTTTTTACATATTACACAAAAATATTGGTTTTACGTGAAACGATTTTGCGAGCACATGAACATCAAGATGTACGTGTTACATTTTTTGACAATTTTTTTGATATTGTAAAATTACTTCTAAAATGCATTTTAAAAATCAGGAGCATATGCACCCGGGTGCAAAAACACCTTGTCCATGAAAAGTGTGGCTACGTATGTCTTTCTTTCTAGATCATAAGCGGCAGCATATGTATCTGCATTAAGATTTAGCAAAACATATAGATACACATACACATACAAGGACATATGAGGCAACTGTCACAACACAAAACATAGGAAACTTCGGCAAAAGAAGAAAGAACTTTGGGAAAAGAAGAACAAACCAATGTGTGTAGGTTCGGGTGTGGATAAAACACAATGTTTCCATATCTTTCTCAAGAGAGTATATAGCATAGAACTACCACTTTTCAGGCAAAAATTCGGAAAACTACCACTTTTCGTTTCAATCGCATAGAACTACCATATTTGGTGTAGGTTGTCTCAGATAGCACTGATCCTCATTTGAACGGAGATTCACAGTGTTTTTGACAACGCTGGCCCATTGCCAGGCATGACGTGGCACCCGTCAAGGAGCCGTTAACGGCGTGCGGGCCCCACCACTCGTGGACGGTAGGCACGCGCGTCCGTTACGCCGTCCTCAGTTAGCAACCGTGCCCTTCTCCCCTTCGAAGTCAGAGCTGCAGCACCACCGAGGCTCCCGCACCGCCGTCGCCCATCGCCGCCGCCACATGCCTAGCTGGAGCGACGGTGAAAGCTCGCCGGAGCGCCTCCCTGTAAGTTCTCAGCCGCTCATCTCTCATTTCGAATCTAGGGTTAGGGTTCTTATTCCGAATCAGGATATTCGATTTCTATCGATTTAGGTCAATAAAGTTTGTTTCTTTTGCAACTTCTTGCCGATTAGGACTTCACTGCCATGGATTACGCCCCTGAGACATGCACGGACCTCTCATTCTCTGGAGTTGCTGTCGGAGCGGAACGCTGCCGCGTTCATGACTTAGAGCCGATCAGATCCGCTGCATTTGAAGGGACGAACACCGGGAGGAGGTTTCACATGTGTTGCGTTCAAGATGTAAGTGTTCTGGTCGATTTTTTCTATAATTATTGTAAAATGCATGTACAACAATATAGAAAAACTACCCAAGTAGAGTAAATACTAATATATTTGTGATAGTAACATTAGATTGCTCCTAACAAAGAATACAAAGAAGAGCTCCCAGGCTTTGTATTAGCTACTACATTCTAAATTTCTATTTCTATCAATAATAAGAGACAACAACTATATCAAAGTTCAGTCTTTGCTCGTAACATGCTAAAATGAAACTATATATAATGTAGTTGCATGTTAGTTGATTGCAGCAGTTTTATGCATTAGTTTGTTTAAAATGCTAGTTCAGCATGCCTCTAAATAATTGGTAACACATATGGCCAGATACAATAACTGACATCAAATACTGTTTTTGTAGTATGTGGAAAATTGTGGTTTTCATAAATGGGTTGATGCTGAAGAATGGCCAGAAGCCCTCAAGAATTCTTTGGGAAGGCTGCGGTCTATGTACCATGAGGCTAGTGAAAAAAGAACTGAAGAGAGGCTTGAGAATGCCAAGTTGGTTCAAGAGGTGGTCGAGGAGAGCGACAAGTTCAAAAAGAACTACTAAAGTCTAATGGATGATGTTGCGAAATTTATGAAAGACCAAGAGAAAAGGGTCATGGAGGAAAATTTAAAGAAGATGAATGATGAGAAGGAAGCTATCTTTGACTTGGACAGGCCTGCATTAGAAGCTGAGGTGATGAAGCTCAATTCAGAGGTGTTTGATCTGAAGGAGGAGAAGAAGCACTTGGAGTCAATGAAGAAGCATTGAGAGTCAATGGAGAAGCTTAGAAAGGAAAAGTGGGAGAAGAAAGAAGAGGCATGGAAGGAGGAGAAAAATAAGTTAGAGTACTCACTATTTGACCTCTTCAAGGTTAACAGTGCTAACAAGGAGAATCTATTGCAGATCAAAGGGATTCGGAGAAATCTGATTTGATTCATGTCATATGATATATGTTGGGTTTATGTAATATGTATGCTACATCTCGGAAGAATTCTAAATTAGGTTTATGTAATATGTATGCGGGATCTCGGAGAATTCTAAATTTGGTTTATGTAATATGTTTGTGGGATCTCGGAGAATTCTAAATGGTCGCCGACGGTTTCTTAGGCACGGCGGCGCCGCCCATAAATGGTCGCCGACGGTTTCTTTGGCACGGCGGTGCCACCCATAAATGGTCGCCGGCAGTTTATTATATGAATATGCATAGTCTGGGAACATTTGAATGCATATTCTGACATCAAATAGCATTGGGAACATTTAAATTCATATTCTGACATCAAATAGCACAAACTCATCTAGCACAAACAAAATGAGAACATCATTTAAATTCATATTTTGACATCATATAGCACAAACTCATCTAGCACAAACAAACCAACACATAGTCTTTAACTTGTGCACACACTGCCATTGTTTCAAACTGATACAAACCAACACATAGTTTTAAACTTGTACACATAGTGGCATTGTGATAAACTGATACAAGACAACACATAGTCTTCACTTCTTGTAACTACTCCACCTTCCAGCATTGAGATAGCCTGCCATCCTTGGAGTTAGCTTGGTTTGTCTGCCAACCCTAGAAATCCTTGGTGCATTGAATGCTGATTGCCTTGGTGCGGGTGGTGCTCCTGTTGATTGCCTTGGTGCTGGTGGTGCTCCTACCGGTTGCCGTGCTGGTGGTGCTCCTGCTGGTTGTCGTGCTGGTGGTGCTCCTGCTAGTTGCCTTGCTATACTTGTAGTGGCAGAAGTGGAGGAGCAAGCACTGTTCCTATTAGGCTGCAACAAACAAAATCTGAGTTAGCAATAAAATAATCTACATATGAGCTAGCTTGTCTTCTATCAAAACTAGAGTTGTATGTGAAATGCAATGCTACTCTCTAGGAAGCATATATTCAAGTCAAGACAACATTTTTAAAATGGAACTAGTACAGGTGCATTGTTTGGTGCTGCAAAGCATCAGCTCATCTAATAGTTACAAATCTGTAAGGCAACATGTATTAGTCCTTTACAAAAAGCGATGCATATGTCTAAGTTACCTGGTGATTATCTTTTCTTGATTGAAGCCCGGGCCTTAATGGTACAGTACATGTGTTATATCTGTGGCCTACAAGCACTACAAGAAAAGTTGCCATGGCCGACGAAGTTGAAGTCGCGCCGTGGTTGATGGTGTACCATGGCCGACGATTTTTGGTCCCTCCGTGGTGCATGTCAAAACTTTTTTTTTTCTCGTTTTTGAGGCCACCTAGCCAAACGAAAGCGGCCAAAACGTCGCGTATGGTGGCCCGGGACGTGGTGCATCTCGAAATCTCGGGTTCGCCGGCCGAGTCAACGCAAATCCGCACCGCCGAGGGATGTAGGGCCCAGATGGCAGCCTCTCTGGCATTGTTTTTTTCTCGATCGCGCCATCTCGTTCAACGTTCTCCGATCGAGCCGTTTACGATGCAGGATCATGGGTCCCGCATGTCATCCTCTATGAACCAAAATTCTTTCTATTCTTGGATTTTTTTTGACCCCCTGATGACAAGGTATCAACTTGTCAATGCCTATGGATTATAGGCTAGGGTTTAGTTAGAAGTAGAGGGCAAGTAGATCTCGAAGGTTTCAGCCGAAAAGTACTCGACGATTATGAAAACTAGGGTTTGTGAACAATGATTCGATGATCTCTTCGTCCCTCGACTCCCCCTTTATATAGGAGGCGGAGCCGAGGGTTTCGTTTAGTACAAGTTACAGAGTCCGGTTTCTAACTCATCCCGCCAGATATCAAACAACACTTCCTATTACAACTCTACTTTCCTTAATATATCTTGGGCTCCCGAATCTTCTTATTCTTCGGGTAGTGGGCCTTCATTAAACCCCGGGTACTATCTTCGGCAGGCCCATTTGGGATGCCTATGTCAGTAGCCCCCGAGATTTTGCTTGAATCGTAGAGTCAGGGAAAATCTCCACTGTTTATTTTCATTCGAGAGCTTTAACTCTTTTATATTTCTTCATATAAAATTCTATATTGTACAGGGATAATGGTAATTGGGGCTAGTTCATCTGACGGATCAGGTACTAGTTAACTGCTCTAGTGGCAATCCGCAAAAACCTACTTCAAGATCACATCCCTGGACATGATCTCGGGATACTTGGTGCAAACTTCGACAGGTGCCGCTTAAGGTCTTACCATTCAGTCGAGTCCCCAGTCAAATTTATCGAGTACCTAACGCGTCCGTTAGGATTTTTCTTCGTATCTGTTGATACGGATAAAAGTAGCAGAGCGCAGTCTTCGGCGATGCTACGCCCAGCAGAACGGATCTGGGGTCTTACCTTCGCAAATTTGCGGCATTCAGAAATTGATCGCAACTTTGGCGTTCTGAGAATATATTGTCGAGTGCTTTTCCGGCTGTTGGAAAGGCACATTTTATCGAGTCAAATATTACATATTGTTCTCCCGATGGGAGTATATGTAGAGTTAATTATAACTCGAAATATACTCTCTTGCTTTTCTATCTCTTTTTTTTTTTCTTTTTTAATTTCATCGGGCACGCGAACAGCGTTCCCGATGGGAGTAGCCCCAGAGGCTACAGCCAAGAACTTGTGCTTGGTTGTAGGCTCAACATTTTAGTCCACCTTGTCGCTATATTGTCATTATTTCCCGATATGATCTTCTTTTCATCTCTCGGGTGCGCGAACAGCGCTCCCGATGGGAGTAGCCCCGAGGCTACAGCCAAGAACTTGTGCTTGGTTGTAGGCTCCCACAATTTCTATATTGCCATAATCGAAATTTTACTTTTATCGAAGTAGCCCCCGAGCATTTGGGCAAAAACTTGTATGTGACCAAAGGCTCCCGAAGTATTAAAATAACTTCTCCTGTCGCCAATCTTCTTTTTTATTTTTCGTGTCGGCACGCTTCCCTTAGTCGAATTTACTTCATCTGTATTAATAGTTGGGATTTTTCTGCCTTGTGGGTCCATTGTTTCCACCACGTTGACACGTTGTGCAAGTGGGGGACACACGTCCTCCGCTTTTCCTGGCGCACGTACGGTAACGCCTGTTCCATTCCATCTCAGTAAAAATACCTTTTTACCCTTTTATCTACAAGATCCTTTTTCACCACACGACTTCTTCATCCAACGGTGCATTGCTTCGCCCGATTCCTATATAAACCTTTCTTCAACCTCGGCTCACTTCTTCGCTTGCGCCGCACTATCCGTTCCTCTTTGCAAAGACTTCCCCTGCGCCCAACTCTTTCGATCTTCCGCACGCACGAACGTTGCTTCTCCGAGTGCCGTTGATGCCACCGCGCACGCGACTCACTCGCCACGGTACTCGAGAATCCAAGATGGCCGCTGAAGATCTTGAGTGGGAGAGATCTAAAATCTCCAACCAAGACGTCAACATCTCTGAAGAGGCTTGGCCTGATGAAGAAAGAAGACGCCATCCGCTTTCCCAGCGAAGAAAGCTACCCAAACCCTCCAATGGAGTACCGGGTTAGTTTCGTTGATCACCTCATCCGCGGCCTTTCTACCCCAATTCACGATTTCCTCCGCGGCCTTCTCTTTGTCTATGGGATTCAACTGCACCAGCTGACCCCCAATTCCATCCTTCATATTTCTATTTTTATCACGTTGTGCGAATGCTTCCTTGGAATCCCTCCTAACTGGGCTCTGTGGAAACGCATTTTCTGCCTCCGCCGCAATGGCTCCCACAACGCCACCTATAACATAGGCGGTGTTGTTATCTGTGTCCGAACTGATGTTGATTACTTCGACGTCAAATTTCCTGATTCTGTCCAAGGATGGCGCAAAAGGTGGCTCTACATACACGAAGAAAGTGCCAATTCTGTGGAACACAACATAGTCCCTTTTGATGGAAGTGCCAAAATTCAACGCCGCCGCTCCTGGGATGCTGAAGCTTCCGAAGAAGAGAAAAAGGCGACAGAAGCACTTATGTCTCGTATTCATCAGCTTCAAAATACTCGAGGCAAAGAGCTGTCTGGTGTTCAAATCACTGCCTACTTTCTTCGGATTAGAGTGCAGCCTCTTCAGGCTCGCAAAAATCCCCTTTGGACGTATCTTTGGTGAAAATGACGCCAATAGGCTCTCCAATGATCTTTACTGTGAAGGACTTGGAAAAGCTTATTCGAAGAATTTCCTCGGCTGAGCAAGAGGGATCCTATTCCCTCCTCTTGCCGCGTGGAACCATACAGCTCCGCCAATCCTCTCCCCAAGGTATTTGGTCTTCTCGAATTTCTATCTTGTTCCGAACTTTCCCTGCATCTCATTGTATTGATATCTCTCTAATTTTTCTTTTGTCGCTATTTTTCTGCAGAAGCATCCTACTATGGCTTCCCTTCCTCCTCTTCCTGAAGGTGGAGATGTCGAGGAAAGGGCCGTTGTTGCCGATGACAACCAGGAAGCCCCCTCTTTTGTGAATGAACCCGCAGATTCCCGAAAATCTGCGGGATCTATTGAAAAGGATGCTGCCTCTGAAGGTACTACATCAGCACAATCTCCTCCTCCTGCTGTTTCTCCAAAGAACAAAAGGAAAAGGAGTGATGTCGAAGATTCCGGGACCTCCAAACCCGAAGAAACTGCTCCTTCACCGCGAAAGGCAGCTTATGACCCCTATCTCGAGAGTCTCATCAGTTCGTGAGTTCCCTCTCTTTCTATTCGAAGAATTTTGTTTGCCTTGCTTTTTATGCTGCCACCCTTTTTCCACAGTGATGATGATGAAGAAACACCAACTTTGGATGTGGCTGCTCGAACGAGTACGTCACATACTCTAGTTATTTCGGAGCCGCTAGTTGAAGGAGAAGAATCCTCGCCTCCTCAACAAAACGTCGGCGCGTCTACTCCTCCTTCGAGCCCCCTTGTCCCTTCGCCAAAAAGGGCACGGACTGAAGCAATTCCGGAGCCGAGTCTCCAATTGAGTAGCTCTTCTAACCCTCTCTTGGATGATGTAAGTTCTCAATGCTCTTGTCTCTGTACGTACTTCCTCTGTTTGCTTCGGTATGCCATTATATTTTTCTCATATCGAAATTTTCTTTCTTTTTTCCTTTCTTTTCTTGACAGCCCATGATTAAAGACCTTATCCGCATCGGTGCTCAATTCATTGGGTATCGTGAATATGCTAACAAAACTGAAGGTGATGCCTTGCTGCTTTCTTTTTTACCATTACTCCGTTACTCCGTTGTTGTCGATATTTTAACGAAATTTTATCTTTCTTGGCAGAAAAATTGGCGGCTATCAACGAGCGTGCCAATGCACTTGCTCAAAAATTAGAGCAAAGTGAAGAGGCTCGTAAGAAGGCCGAATTAGACGCTGTTCAAGCTAGAGCAGAGGCTGACAAGGCCAAGACTGACGCTGCTGGTGTCGAAGATCTTAGAAAGAGACTTCACACTGCCGAGACTTCGCTGAGCGAGCATATAGCTGCACAATCTGCTCGCGAGGAAGCGATCCTTAAGCGTATAAGGACGCAAAGTCGCCGCTTTGT